>NW_027208350.1:877500-1095878 GCF_964237555.1 Oryctolagus cuniculus
GTGTCCAAGCGCGCCCCGACGGGGCAAGGCTCGGGGCGGGCCGGAGCCCATCTCGGCCACACCCCGCCCGGGCGGGCACGGAATCCGGCGCGGGGGTTCGGGGTGGGGACGCGGTGGCAACCAGGGCACACCAAACGCCACCCAAGGAGGGCGAGTCACAGTCCCTCCTACACCCCGCCCAGACCGACCGGCGCCCGCACACACGCGACGCCGGGCCGCCACACCAAGTCCACGACGCAACGGCCAGGAGGAACCAGCCACGACACACCCGCGGGACTCGGGGCACACGCGCGAGCACCACCACCGCCGTGGAGCCACCAACGCCACGGGGGGGGGGAGCTGGGGGGGGCGGCGATGCCTCCCCCTCCTCCTCCTTCCCCCACGCACGCCAACAAGCCAACACGCGACGCCACAGCCGCCCGGGGCGGTTCCACACGCGGAAGGGGAGCCGGAACCCCCAACCCCCAAGACACGGCGGGCCCAAGGGGAGGCGAAACACAGCAGGGTCACGGCAACCCGGGTCGGGAAGCGGATGAGAAAGAGCAAAGAAGAGGGGCAACCAGGACAGAATCCGGTGCCCCGGTGTGCCTGAGCCAAGGCTAGGCCTGGTCAAAGCCAGGAGCCAAAATGCTACCCAGTGGAGGAGGGTGCCGCCTCCCAGGTAGAGACAGGAAGAGGTGTTCCATTCACTGGTTCACTCTTCAGATGGCCACAATGACCAGAGCTGTGCCAATTGGAAGCCAGGAGCCAAGATCTTCTTCCAAGTCTGTTACATGGGTTTACGGGTCCAAGCAATTGAGCCATCTTCTACTGCTTTCCCAGGCCATAGCAAAAAGCTGGATCAGAAGAGGAGCAGATGGGATTAGAGCTGGTTCCCACATGGGATGCTGGTGCTTCAGGCCAGGGCTTTAACCCACTGTGCCACAGTGACACCCACAAATAAACAGATCTTTAAAAAAGTGATATCTACAATAAAAATCTACCTTTGTTATACTAGAAAAATGTCAGATGTTATTGTCTTATACTCTAAATTTTTACCATGAAGATTGTATAAAAATATACATATTTTAAAGATTTATTTATTTATTTGAAAGAATTACACAAAGAGAGGAGAGGCAGAGAGAGAGAGAGAGGTCTTCCATCTGCTGGTTCACTCCCCAGTTGGCCGCAGTGGCCTTTGCTGTGCTGATCCAGAGCTGTGCTGATCCAGAGCTGTGCTGCTCCAAAGCCAGGAGCCAGGAGCTTCTTCTGGATCTCCCACATGAGTGCAGGGGTCCAAGAACTTGGGCCATCTTCTACTGGTTTTCCAGGCCACAGAGGAGAGCTGGACTGGAAGAGGAGCAGCTGGGACTAGAACCGGCACCCATATGGCATGCTGGTGCTTCAGGCCAGGGCATTAACCCATTTCACCACAGCACCGGCCC
This sequence comes from Oryctolagus cuniculus, assembly GCF_964237555.1. Lineage (NCBI taxonomy): Eukaryota > Metazoa > Chordata > Mammalia > Lagomorpha > Leporidae > Oryctolagus > Oryctolagus cuniculus. Next base: position 878,925 of record NW_027208350.1, read on the forward strand.
CTAAAATATATTTCTATAAGCAAATCCCACTGCTCAATTCAGGATTTCTCTTGCCAAGATAAACCTCAGTATAAGTAAAAGTGTACTCTCATTTTTTAAAAATTTTAGTTAATAAATATAAATTTCAAAAGTACAACTTTTGGATTATAATAATTTCCCCCCATAACCTCCCTCCCACCCACAACCATCCCATCTCCCACTCCCTCCCCCATCCCACCCCTCATTAAGGTTCATTTTTAACTATTTTTACACATAGAAGATCAACTTAATATGTACTAAGTAAAGAATTCAACTGTTTGCATGTACAGATACACAAAGTATAAAATACTGTTTGAATACTAGTTTTACTGTTAATTTGCATAGTACAACACATTAAGGACAGAGATCCTACATGGGGAGTAAGTGCACAGTGACTCCCATTGTTAATTTAACAATTGACACTCTTATTTATGATGTCAGTAATCACCTGAGGCTCTTGTCATGAGCTGCCAAGGCTATGGAAGCCTCTTGAGATCACCAACTCCGACTTTATGTAAACAAGGCCATAATGAAAGTGGAAGTTCTCTCCTCCCTTCAGAGCAAGTTACCCCCTTCTTTGATGGCCCATTCTTTCCCCTGGGATCTCACTAACAGAGATCTTTCATTTAGGTCATTTTTTTTTTTTTTTTTTTTTGCCAGAGTGTCCTTTCCATGGCTGAGAAACTCTCATGGGCTTTTTTTAGCTGGATCCAAATGCCTTAAGGGCTGATTCTGAAGCTGGAGTGCTGTTTAGCGCATCTGTCATTCTATGAGTCTGATGTTGTACTATCATTTTAGTAGTAAACAATGGGCCAGGCATTTGGCCTGGTGGTTAAGATACCACGTGGGACACCTGCATCTCATTCAAGTAATTGAGTCTGAATCCAGGCTGTGTTCCCAATTCCAGCTGACTGCTGATAAAGACTTTGGATCAAGTGGTTGGGTTCCTGCAACCCACAACAGGGAACCCAGGTTGAGTTCCTGGCTCAGCATCAGTGACTGGGTAATCCAACAGATGGTGGCTCTCTCTTATTCTGTCTCTGCCTCTCAAATAAATAAATTTTCATTCATTTTTATAAAACAGGAAGCAATATTGACAGATTCTGTAACACTTGCTTTGAAAAATGGCAATCACATTGTTAGGTTGGAAGATAAGGATTAGCAGATTTACACTATGAAGTCCTGCCCATTCTCCAATAACTTTACAGGTAGTCTAAACATTTCTCCTAAAAAAGGAACTCCAAGAAAATCCTCTCTGCCTGGGCTACCCTAATAACATTGCATTTGAAAGCCTTAGGAAGAGGAATTCTACCTATTTCAAACCCAGCAAAGATTTTATCCAGAAGAGGGTTGGGGAAAGAAGAAATGTTGGAAAAAACTGGGCTCTCTTTCCTTATAAGCTCCAGCCTGAATGCAGACTGGGCTCTCAGCTCTCGGTTTTTTGCTGACATGTCTGTCTGGCTTGTCAAGTGTATTCTCTTCATTAAACTTTGTAACCATGCTTTACCCTAGTCTGATTGACTGGGACTGTCTCTCAGATCTGCCTGGAGAGATGTCCATGAGTCCTGATACCCACCTTTTCCCATTAAATGTTGTTACCTTGATTACCACTTGGCTCTGTCACACATCAGAATTTTTACTGGTGCAAAGACAAGAACATCTGTCTCCTGTTTAACAATTACCCCACAAGTGTTCTCTCTGTTACATGATTCCCACCCTAACTACTTGCTACAGAGACCCTCTTCATTATTAAAGAATTTTCAACTCCCGGAATTCCCTCTATCATAATCTGGCACTTAGAGCCTTAAAAAAACATAAATCCTCCTAATTATATTCAGCTATTTAGAAACCTGGTTCAAGGCCCAGTTGAATGGTTCCCCGATTTCCTCACCAGAGTCTTGGAGGCAGTAGAGAAAAGATTACCACTTGGCCCAGATCAAGATAATTTGGTCAAACAATTAGCTTGGGAAGGCGCTACCAAAGAGGCAAAAGCTGCAATCACCCTGGCCTGCAATAAAAACCTTTCTAAAGCAATAGTAGCTATAAAGGAGGTAAACCCTGCTGATATACCCATACAGGCCCTAACTGCAGCCATTAACAAACTTAAGGCTGTCCATGTGGTGGAAGTTACTTATTCAAAGACTGTATTTGAAAATATATAGAAAAAATATAGAAAAATATATAGAAAGGGGTTTTAAAAAGGTTAAGGGAAAAGAACTGGTTCACAAAAAATTAATTACACAGGTCTTAGAGAGTCTTTTGCTTCTCACAGAAATAGCTGTGGTACATGTAAATGATCATCACAAATGAAATTCCCTCAAAGCTATTGAAAATAGGCTAACAACAACAACAACAACAAAAGAACTAGTTAAAATAGGAGGCATCCAAATGGATAAGCAAAAATGGCAACATACTGATAGGAGGGGAATGATCAACAAACCAATGATGAGGGAATTGATGACTATATTACACACCTGGAGCCATTGGAATCCCAGACCATGTATGATACAATACTCAGGAGCTGTGCTCATGTGGAAATATATATCATCAAACAGATATGCACAGAATGTGTAACCTATCAAAAGACAAAAAGGTGATAGGGGCTGTCATTTTAGCATGCTGGTAAAACCACCACCTGTAATGCCTTCATCCCACGTGGGTGCCTGTTAGAGTCCCAGCTGCTCCACTTCCAATCTAGCTCCCTGCTAATGAACCTGGGAATGCAGCAGAGGATAGCCCAAGCACTTCAGGACCTGCACTCACATGGGAGACCTGGAAGAAGCTTCTGAGTACTGGCTTCAGATTGGCCCAGCTTTAGCCATTGCAGCCATCTAGGGAAAAGAACCATCAGATGGAAGATCTTTCTGTTTCTCCCTCTGTCTGTAACTCTGCATTTCAAGTAAATAAAAATAATTTTTTACTAAAAAATAAAATAAAATAAAAAGGGGTCATGAAGGGCTTGGATGTTAAGTGGAGCTGTCTCCTTATGAATTGTTATATGAAATCCCTTACTTAGGTAAGAGCAGAGCCAATGTTTAAAAAGAATATATGCTGGTCATATCCTCTGCCATATGTTGAGTTCACCTTTCATCACTTGCAGTTAGGTGACCTGGTGCTGGTTAAGACTTGGAAAGAAGACAAAATCTAGTCATGCTGGGAGGGTCCTTACTAAGTGCTCCTAACCACTGAGACTGCCAGTTGCTATGAGAACTACTAAAAAGGGCTGGGTTCATTATGTCTGAGTCAAAGAATTTGTAAATGAAACTCCAGGCAACAGTGAGAAGTCCACCAGTTACATCATAACCCTTTAAAAAGAATTTAATTGCTTCTAATTTCTTAACATGGGGATGATTTAATAACTAGTGCTGTCCTTGCTTTTAATACCTGTACTAATCCTAGCTTTGGAGTTGGGAGGGGATGCTCCCCCTGGATGAATTACTATATTTTCTGTGTTTAGAAGAAATACTTTTTCTTCTCATCATACATTCAACATCAGATAATATGCTTCTTGCACTGTGCCCTTTAATTATACTCAATCCTCTACCAGTGAGGTTATAAAATTAGATGTGGATCCAAAACAAACAAAAATTACTAAATTAGAACACACCCTAGAAATAGAGATGAGATATGGGGACATAAAAATCTGGATTGAATGAGTAAAATTTTTCAGTACAGGTCATTAATACAAGCAATCGTTTAGCCTATGCAGCCAGATGGCCACAGGGACCAAGTGGTCCCCTTCCCTCTCAGCTGGAGCTCTGATCTGCCTGGACTGAGTTGTACGCTGGCTCTGTATCAAGATGAGATGCATGGGGAAATGAGACCTATAAGAGCTTGTCATTACTGTTCCCAACAAGATTCCATTCTTGGACACTTGTGCCTTCTTTGTCTATAGGCACAATGAACTTACCCTCCTGTGTCTTCAGTCAGGGGCAGAATTTAACTAAAACATGGCAGTACTCTCACCCTGTGACCAGGTCCTAAATATCTCTGATGACTCTTTTTTTTTTCTTTAACAAGCAGAGCTAGACAGTGAGAGAGAGAGAGAGAGAGAGAGAGAGAGATGGAGAGAAAGGTCTTCCTTTCTGTTGGTTCACCACCCAAGTGGCCACTACAGCTGGCTCAATGGGCCGATCCAAGGCCAAGAGCCAGGTGCTTCCTCCTGGTCTCCCATGTGGGTGCAGGGCCCAAGGACTTGGGCCATCCTCCACTGCACTCCCAGGCCACAGCAGAGAGCTGGACTGGAAGAGGAGCAACCAGGACAGAATCCGGTGCCCCAACTGGGACTAGAACCCGAGGTACCAGCGCCGCAGGCAGAGAATTAGCCAAGTGAGCTGCGGCACCAGCCAGTGACTCTTAATAGCAATAACTCTTCAGCCTTAAGCATACCATAGGCCAATGTCTGGTGGTTTTGTGGAGGGAGAAAACTCCATGCCTGGTTGTCATCAAGTTGGACAGGATTTGGTAACACATTTCACTTTGGCATTTCTCTCTCATTTTTTTTTATTTTTAGGTTTTATTTATTTATTTGAGAGGTAGAGTTACAGAAAGAGGAAATGACAAGGAGAAAGGCTTCCATCCACTGATTCACTTCCCATGTGGCCACAGTAGCTGGAGTTATGCCAATGCAAAGCCAGGAGCCAGGAGCTTCTTCCAGGTTTCCCAAATGAGTGCATGGGCCCAAGGACTTGGACCATCTCCCATTGCTTTCCCAGGCCATAGTAGAGAGCTGGATTAGAAGAGAAGCACCTGGGACTAGAATCAGTGCCCATATGGGATGCTGGCACTGCATGCAGAGGATTAACCTACTGTGCCACAGGGCCAGCTCACCTTGGCATTTCAAAACATATCCTGGTGCAGACCAACATTAATCACAGAGTCTTATCAGAGTCCCCAGAGGAGTCCCTAATGTCTTGCTATAACTAGTACTCAAACAGTATTTTTCACTTTATGTTTTTGTGTGGGAGCAAACTGTTGAAATCTTTACTTAATGTATGCTAAACTCATCTTCTGTATATAAAGAGAAACAAAAATGAATGTTGATGTGAATGGAAGGGGAGAGGGAGTGGGAAAGGGGAAGGTTGCGGGTGGGAGGGACGTTATGGGGGGAAGCCATTGTAATCCATAAGCTGCACTTTGGAAATTTATATTCATTAAATAAAAGTTTAAAAAAATAGATACAAACTGAAAAAGAAAATCAAGAACTCTTAATGCCAGAGTATACAATAACACCCCCCCCAAAAAAAAATCAATGCAAGGGTTGCAAAGCTGTGTACATCACTAACCTCAAAAAATTCCCTAAGGAACCAGTGCTAGGGTGTGATGCATTAAACCATAGCCTGTGAGGCAAGCATCCCATATGTGTGCCAGTTCAAGTTCTGGTTGCTGCACTTCTGAACCAGCTCCATGCAAATGCACCTGGAAAAGCAGCAGAAGATGACACAAGGGATTGGGCCCCTGCCACCTATTTGGGAGACCCAAATGAAGCTCTTGGCTACTGGCTGCAGACTGACTCAGCCACGGCTGTTGCAGCTGACTGAAGCAGTGAATGGAAGATCTCTCCCCCCTCAACTCTTCCTTTTTAATAAATAAAATATATCTTTAAGAAAAATCTACCAAGAAGTGTCGCTCCCCCTCTTCGTGGAGGAACGACACAGGACCCTGCGTTGTTCTTTTGTCTGCTCGGCCCTCCCCAGGTTTGCTGCTGGTTCTTCCTGGGTTGGCTGCCGTCCCTTCCACCTCCGTGGAAGGGCAGTTCCCCCTGGCCACTTTCCCCACTTCTGCAGGGGAGCAGCACACCGCCGGCCGGCTCTCTCGGGGGCTGCACAGGTGTTCCTTCAGATAGATGTTCCCCTTAGATGTTCCTGGTGCATGTTGTCTCTCTCCTCCTTTATAGTCCTCTTCCGCCAATCCCAACTCTGCTACCCACATGCCGAGTACGCTGCTCTCCTCCAATCAGGAGCAGGTCCTGCTGTTTATTGGTTGAACTGGAGGCAGCTGTGTAGAAGCTGTTTCTCCCTTCTCAGCGCCATATTGTGGGAGAGCAGATGCATAGAATAAGTCTTAATTCCAGTAACTTAGTCTAGTCCGAGTTGCTCCCCACAAAGAAGAGCAATAATTGACGGTATCAGACATGGCCAGAAGGATGAAGCTGTGGGACTTGGAGGGCCACTGAGTGTAGAAGCACTGCAAATGTCATGGAGATGAGTTGCTTGCATGCCCTTGTGCATGCATGAGGAAGAGATCCTGGTGGCAGGGAGGTAGGATGGCTCCAGGAGAATCTGGAGCCTCCTGAATCCCCACCTGCTCAGAACAACTCCCTGCCAGCCCCTGCCTCCAAAGCCAGCATTCCTAGCCTGACCTCTTTTCAGCTCAAGAGCTTCTGCAGAATGCCAGGGTTGCCCAAACCATCCAGCAGGACTTCTACTGCCTCTTCTACACCTGAGATCTGCAGGGTGCAGCCTGAAGAAATGTGGATTTTTATTTGAAAGAGTAGAGTGGTGTGTTCCCATTTGCAGTTAGGGCATTTTGCCTGCCAGAAACAAGTTGCTAACCATTGGTTGTGGAGACACTTAAATAATTTCTGTAAAATGAAGGCTCAGAGTTTGGAAGTCCTTCTCTTAAGAGTTACTTATCACCTAATCTTACCAAATTGTTTTAGAATAGTTTTCCCTCTTTTGCAAAAATGTCTTTATTCTAAGAAATAAATATTGGTGAAAATTAATATAACTTAATTAAAACTACTTTCAACCAAAAGACTTTTGGAGAAGCACAATGATGAGACAGGTGACAGTGGTTGGGCAGCAATGTCTGTGTGTGAAGAATATGTGCATCTGTATTTAGCAAGGCCAGCAGCAGAGGAAAGGAAAAGGAGATTATCTCTCTGAGTATTTGATTAATTAAGACTAGAGTATGGAATCATAAAAATTAGTCTTCTCTAACCCAAAATCTCTGGGAGTCTCTCTTTGTTAGTATATATTTCAGAAGAAGACCTTTATTATTTTTTATTTTTATAGAAAGATTTTATTTAATAAATATAAATTTTGTAAGTATAACTTTTGGATTATAGCTGTTCTTCCCACCATACCTGCCTTCCCACCCCCAAACCATCCCCCTCCTACTCCCTCTCCCATCCCATTCTTCATTAAGATTAATTTTAAATTATTTTTATATACAGAAGATCAACTCTATACTAAGTAAAGATTTTAATAGTTTGCACCCACACAGACATACAAAGTATAACGTACTGTCTGAAGACTAGTTTTACCATTAATTCTCATAGTACAAAATGTTAAGGACAGAGGTCCTATATGGGGAGAAAGTGCACAGTGACTTCTGTTGTTGATTCAACAACAGACACTCTTATTTATGATGTCAGTGATTACCCAAGGCTCTTGTCATGAGCTGCCAAGGCTATGGAAGCCTCTTGAGTTCACAAACTCTGACATTATTTAGACAAGGCCATAATCAAAGCGGAAGATCATGCGAAGACCTTTAAATGCTAGCAAACCTACACCATCATTCCACACTTTTTGAGGCACTTCCAGAATGTAAGGCATAGCAATTCACACTTCTATTATAGTGCCCTGAATGTAAGATTCAGTATTCCAGTGTAAAGAAAAAATTGGAAGGCCCTTTTGTTAGCTAGAACTGGCAAGCAGAAATTTTTTTTTTATGAAAAGTGTTTAAAAAGCCTATTAGAGGGCCAGCGCCGCGGCTCAACAGGCTAATCCTCTGCCTTGCAGTGCCGGCACACCGGGTTCTAGTCCGGGTCGGGGCGCCGGATTCTGTCCCGGTTGCCCCTCTTCCAGGCCAGCTCTCTGCTGTGGCCAGGGAATGCAGTGGAGGATGGACCAAGTTCTTGGGCCCTGCACCCCATGGGAGACCAGGAGAAGCACCTGGCTCCTGCCTTCGGATAGGCGCAATGCGCGGCCGCAGTGCGCCGGCCGCGACGGCCATTAGAGGGTGAACCAACAGCAAAGGAAGACCTTTCTCTCTGTCTCTCTCTCTCACTGTCCACTCTGCCTGTCAAAAAAATAAAAATAAATAAATAAAAAGCCTATTAGAAAGAACATTACAAATCCATTTCCATGGGTAATAGAAATCTGAAATAAAATGAGCTATCAGGCAATCAGAAGTTTGTTGTAGGAAAGGGAATTATTTCTTTCAAAAATATAGCAACAAATGGATTTAAAGGAAGTATTGAAAAATTAGTTTTCATTAAAATGAAAACTGTATTTATCGAATGACACCAATAAAAGTACAAAGACAAGTAGCAGAGTGGGAGAAAATAATTGCCTCAGATGAAATCAATCACTTTTACTAGGAAAGGACAGATGCCCAAATGGAAATGTTGGCAAGGTGACTTGATGTAGATTTCTAAGTGGTGAACAATCACATGAAACATTATCAGCTTTTTTAGAAATTGGGAAAATGCAAGATAAAACTACTTCTAACTTGATTAGATATCTTCCATAAAATGAAACAATTGAACTCTTACGAACTGAACTTGGAGTCTATGCTGTTATGTGCATGTGGGGAAACTATTGAAGTTGTGTGATTTATCACCATCACAGTCACAAACTTACAGAAATTCCAGCATGTGTATCACGACAGAAGACACTCACAGCAGTGTTAGTCTATAGACTTGGAATCCAAAGAAAGAGGTAAAAAGGAGGTACATTGAGGAAGAGACTAATAGGACAGTCTGAGGAAAGTGATTTCTAGGAGTCAACCATGTTCTACATGCACAGCTTCACAAATAGCATAAAGCAGCACATGCTTTATACAAATGTCATAAATATATGACCTGCCACATATGTGCATGTTATAAAAAATGTAGATTCAATGAGAAATAAAAACTGGCAGAGCAGTTATACAAAAGACTTGTTTACACATACTATGTGTATAGATGAAAAAGCTTACCACTGTAATAGAGATAATATTCTCCCACTTAACTATAAATATATTCCATTTAAATTTTGATGTAAAAAGGAATGGGAAATTATAAAATTCTTCTGGAAGATTATTTATACAAGGGAACTTTAAAAAATCTGGGAAAACATGATTAATGGTTAGTTAATTTTGGTGATCCCCCCAAATCTGAAATCCATGCATACTTTTTTTTTACATAGTATGCATTTTCCACTTTTTGAGGACCCATTATATGTATAAATTTATCCAAGAAACTGATGAATTGTGAGAGCAATGATCATTCCCTGGCACTAATGCTGCAAGAATAGACAAACACCAAGGTGAGAGAATCTCTGTGTGTCACAAGTGGCATTGAAGACCATATAAAGGAAGCTATAAATGCAACCACATCAGGAATAGCATTAAGTGTGAATGCATCATACAACTCAATCAAAGAGTGGACATTAATAGGAATAACTTGAGCAGTATGGCAGAATAGGAGGCCCCTGACTCTCCTCCATTCATGAATGCCCCAATTTATACCTGCTCATGCTCCCATTGCCTCTGAATCATAAATGACTTGACAGACTGCAATGTACAGGAAAATCAAAAATATCCACAGTAAATATGTTGGAAGAGCTGAGTCACATTCAGGACACTGCCCCAGGCCATGTAGCACACAATTGGGAAGGAAACCCAAAGTGGTAGCATTACACTATTAATTAACCCAGCTGTGGGAGTGGAAAGGATGAGACCTGCACAAGTCTCCCTTGACAGAGAATACAGTAATGGTTTAAACTCTCATGCAAGTACTTCTGGGGGCTTCATCTGCCAGTACCAAAGAACAGGAGAAAACTCAAGTGTCCAATTTTTCTCTGGAAGGTATTTGCCTGCACACTTGCCCAACTATTGCTGCTGATAATTGTGGTGCTAACCAGCCCACACTGGGGAGTTCACAGAGAAAACCCTCTGGGATTGGAGAAGACAGGAAAATTATTGAGTTTTCCCAGGTCACAGAACAGAGAGTGATTTTCTATGCATGTGTAGCACTTCCAAGGGCTACAATCCCCAGAAACAGTGCAGAGAAAGGACTACAAAGCACAGATCTCTCCATATTCCCAGAAAGGGTTAATAACACACACATCCAGGGTCTGCTGGGTGGCCTGATTTCTAATGAAGTTGTATCAGGGTGTTAATGGGGGACCTCCAGCAGCCTAAATAGTCACTTTAGGGGTCAGCACTGTTGTGTAGCAGGTAAAGCCACTGCCTGCAGTGTTAGCATCCCATATGGGTGCCAGTTTGAGTCCTGGTTACTCCACTTCTGAATCAGCTCTCTGCTATGGCCTGGAAAAGCATTAGAAGATGGCCCAAGTGCTTGGACCCCACAACTGTGTGGGAGACCCAGAAGAAGCTCCCAGCTCCTGGCTTCAGATTGGTGCAGCTCCAGCCATTGAGGCCAACTGGAGAGTGAACCAGTGGATGGAAGACCTCTCTCTCTTTCTCTGCCCACCCCCTCTCTCTGTGTAACTCTGACTTTCAAATAAATAAATACATCTTTAAAGAAAGTTAGTCACAGGGCTGGTGCTTTGCCATAGCAGAAAAAGCTGCCACCTGCAGTGCCAGCATCCCATATGGGTACTGATTCAAGTACTGGCCACTTGACTTCTGATCTTGCTCTCTGCTATGGCCTAGGAAAGCAGTAGAAGAGGGCCCAAGTGCTTGGGCCCCAGCACTCATGTGGGAGTTCCAGAAGAAGCTCCTGGCTCCTGGCTTTGGATCAGCACAGCTCTGGCTGTTGCAGCCATTTGGGGAGTGAACCAGCAGTTGGAAGACCTCACACTCTCCCTGCCTCTCATTCTGTCTCTGAGGAACTCTGACTTTCAAATAAACACATCTTTTAAAAAAAAGTCACTTTACCATTCCAAAGACATCTCTCCTGCCTGACTCCAGGGATAAACCCAATTTAATCCATTCATCTTGGAAAGAGTTTGACTGAACAAAATCAAGAGCTTTATAGTTCCCTCCACAACTGCTTCTTTAACCACTCTCTCTAGAAGTGAAAGGGCTCCATATACCTGTGTGTCCCCAGAACACAGAAACAATTAACAAGCAATAGGCTGACTTTCAGTGGCTATCTCCCTGGATCAGAGGGTGCAATCTGAAATCAACTGCAGACATTGGCCACAGATCCTCTCCCCACATTAGTGCAGAATGGGAGATAATTGCCCAGTGTGAGCTTCATGGTGAGCATAGAAACAACTGAAACATAGATATAATACAACAAATTTTCCAGTTTCATTGAAAGGGTTTGGCTTCTATCTTGTCATCCATGGGGCACTGACAGAATGTGGTATCTCCTAGCTCCCAGGGTCCACAAAAATATATATAATGACTTCACCAAATATTAATTGGAACAGCAACTTACAGCCTCTGAATGGGCAGGTCAATGAGATTCTTCTTCTTCTTTTTTTTTTTTTAATTTTATTTTAGGAGCCAGGTACTTCTCCTGGTCTCCCATGGGGTGCAGGGCCCAAGTACTTGGGCCATCCTCCACTGCACTCCCTGGCCACAGCAGAGAGCTGGCCTGGAAGAGGGGCAACCGGGACAGAATCCGGTGCCCCGACTGGGACTAGAACCTGGTGTGCCGGCGCCACAAGGTGGAGGATTAGCCTAGTGAGCCACGGCGCCGGCCAATGAGATTCTTCTACACAAGGTCAGTCCAATAAGACTGGGAGAGGCAGTTCTCTTATCTAATGTAAGCAAACCAACATAAAAGTTAAGAAAAAAGGGGGCTGGCATTGTGGTATAGTGGCTTCAGCTGCTGCTGCAGAGCTGCCATCTCATATGAGCACTGATTCAGGCACTGGCTGCTCCACTTCTGATCCAGCTCCTGGCTAATGTGATGGGAATGCAGAATAGGATGGCCCAAGTACTTGGGGTCCCACACCTGCATGCAAGATCCAGAAAAAGCTCCTGGCTCCTAGCTTTGGAGTGGCCTAGCTCCAACCATTGCAGCCAATTGGGGACTGAATCAGTGGATGGAAGATCTCTCTCTCTCTCTCTTACTTTGCATTTCAAATACATAAATGAATATTTAAAAAAAAAAGAGAGAGAAGAAAATACTAATTGTAGAGCTGAGAAATGTATACTTGAACTTAAGAATTCAATAGAGGGGCTGGCACAGTGGTGTAGCAGATAAAGCCACCACCTACAGTGCCAATTTGAAACCCAGATGCTTCACTTCTGATACAGCTCTCTGCTTTGGCCTGGGGAAGCTGTAGAAGATGGCCTAAGTCCTTGGGCCCCTGCATCCATGTGGGAAGACCCAAAGGAAACTCCTGGCTCCTGGCATCAGATCAGTGCAGCTCCGGCCATGTGGCCAATTGGGGAGTGAACCAGTGGATAGAACACCTCTCTTCCTCTCTGCATCTCCTTCTCTCTCTGTGTAATTCTGACTTTCAAATAAACAAATAAATTTTCTTAAACATTCAATAGAAGGGCTCAATAGCAGACTTAATAAACAGAAAACAGGATCAGTATAACTGAAGATTGATCATTGGAAATTATTCAATGTGAGTAACAAAAAGAAATGAGAATGCAAAATAAAGGTAGCTTAAAAGACTAATAACAGGAGGCTAGCATTGTGGTGTAACTGGTTAAGCCACCACCTGTAGTGCCAACATCCCATATGGGTGTCAATTTTTGTCCTGGTTTCTCCACTTCCAACCAGCTCTCTGCTAATGTGCCTGGGAAAGCAGTCAAAGATGGGTCAAGTCCTTGGACCCTTTTACCAATGTGGGAAATCCACATGAAGCTCCTGGCATTGCAAGATATATAAATAAATATATAAAATAAATATATTATATATAAGTATATAATATAATATAATATAAATATATTATATATAAGTATATATTGTATAAATATATATTATATAAAATATATATAAATACATAAAATAAATCTTTAAAAAAAATTCACAGCACACTATCACTTCAAACAGCTTACTCATTATCACTGCACCAGAAGGAAAAATGAGAGTGAAAATCACAGAAAATATATTAAAAGTCAACACTGTGGTATAGAGCATAATCCACTGCCTGCAATGCTGGTATCCCATATAGACACTGACTCATATCCTGGCTGCCCCCTTCTGATGCAGATCCTTACTGATGGCTTGTGAAAGTAGTGGTAGGATGGCCCAAGAGTTTGGGTCCCTACCATCCATGTGGGAATCCTGGAAGAAGCTCTCATCTCCTGGCTTCAGCCTGGCTCAGTCCTGGCTAATGTGGTAACTTGGAAAGTGAACCAGCAAATGGAAGATATCTCTTTCTCTCTGTTACTCTTTCAAATAAAAAATAAAAAGGGGACTGGTACTGTGGCATAGTGGGTAAAGCCACTGCCTGCAGTGCCCACATCCCATATGGGTGCTGGTTCAAGTCCCAGCTGCTCCATTTCTGATTCAGCCCTCTGCTATGGCCTAGGAAAGCAGTAGAACATGGCCCAAGTCCTTGGGCCCCTGCACCCATGTGGGAGACCTGGAAGAAGCTCCTGGCTCCTGGATTTGGATTGGCATAGCTCCAGCCATTGCAGCCAATTGGGAAGTGAACCAGCAGTTGGAAGACCTCTCTCTCTTTCTCTTCTTCTTCTCTCTCTGTGTAATTCTGGCTTTCAAATAAATAAATAAATCTTTAAAAATAAGAAAACATATTAAAAGAAATAAGGGCAAAAAAATCCCAAAACTGGGAAGCAAACAGAATGCCATATTCAAGACTCCTAAAGTATATCAAATAAGATGAATCCAATGTGACCTACCTGCACTCAGACAAATCATAATCAAACTGCCATGAGTTAAAGACAAAGAGATTTTAGAAATAAGAAGCAGAAAGGCAATGTGTTAAATATAAGGGAATTCTATGTGGCTGGCAAAGAGCTGAAATTGTGGAAAAGTATAGGGGAAAAGCTTCAAGATTTTGGCAAAAGCAACACTTTTTTTGGAAAAGACCTGAAAAAGCATAGGCAACAAATACAAAACTAAACAAATGAGATGATATCAAACTAGGATGCTTCTGTATAGTAAAAGAAACAATTAACAGAGTTCAGAAACCACTGACAGAGTGAGAGAAAATACTTGCAAACTATTCACTTGTCAAGCAATCAATATTTAGAACACATAAGAAACTAAAAACAAACCTCAACAACAAAAGAACAACCCAATTGAAAAATGGGCAGAGGATCTAACCAGAAATTTTTCAAAAGAAGAAATATTAATGCCCAAAAATATATGAGAAAATTATCCATTTCAGCAGCCATCATGCAAATGCAAATTAAAAATAATGATTTATCACCTCATTCCAGTGGGAATTGCTATTTTCAAATACATGCCACAAATGCTGGTAAAGATATGAAGAAAAGGGAATCCTCATACACTGTTGACAGAAATACAGTTTAGTATAACCATTAAGGTGAACAGTAAAAGTTTCCTTTAAAAATCCAAAATACTTCTCTCTGGTGATCCAGTATTCTTCTTCTGTGTGTATATCTGAGGAAATGAAATCAGCACATGTAGGATACCTGCACTCTGATGGTCACTGCACTGCAGCACTATTCACAGTAGCCAAGACATGAAATAAATTGATATGTCCATTAATAGGTGAATGGATAAAATAAATATGCAGTGGAATATTATTCAGTCATAAAAAGAATAAAGCCTTTTCATTTGCTACAAAATATATAGAACTGGTGATGGTTATGTTAAGTAAGATTACCCAGATACACAATGGCAAATACTGCAGGTTTTCTTTCATATATGTAAGTTTTTTTAAAAAAAAGATCGGAAATTACAATGGTGACTACTAGAAATGGGAAAGGGTGGTTGAAGGAAGGGTGATAAAGGGCCATTGGATAATGGGTACCAAAATAGAGTTAAATCAGAATAACAGGAGCAAGTCTTTAGTGCAGTAGTTAAGATGCCATTTGGGATGCCAATATTCTATATCAGAGTGCCTGAGTTGAAATCTAGGTTGTGAATTCAATTCTAGCTTCCTGATGATGTGCACCATGGGAGCACAAGTGGCTGAGTTTCTGTAACCACATGAGGGGACTGGATTGAGTTCTGGACTCCAGGCTCCAGATTGGCTCAGCCCTGACTGTTGTGAGCATCTGTGCTGTGAACCAGCAGGTAAAAGTTCTATGTGTGTCTCTCTTTCTACCTTTTAAATGAAATGAAAACATTTTAAAAAGAAACAATGAATTCTACTGCTCCACACTGAAAGGGTGACTATGGTTCAGAATAATATATTATAGATCCCAAGAGTACATGGTAAGCTCCAAAGCATAAGGAAAGTTATAACAGTGACAACCACTGCTAAAGTTGACTGGATTAAGTTGGTCACGAATAAATGCCTACAGTTGCTCAAAAAACCCAATGTCAACTTTAACTGAAGTATTTTTCAAAAAACACTATGGGCTGGGCCAGCCCCATGACTCACTAGGTTAATCCTCCACCTGCGGCGCTGACATCCCATATGGGCACCGGGTTCTAGTCCCAGTTGCTCCTCTTCCAGTCCAGCTCTCTGCTGTGGCCCGGGAAGGCAGTAGAGGATGGCCCAAGTGCTTGGGCCCCTGTGCCCACATGGGAGACCAGGAGGAAGCACCTCGCTCCTGGCTTTGGATCAGTGCAGTGCCAGCCATAACGGCCATTTGAGGAGTGAACCAACAGAAGGAAGACCTTTCTCTCTGTCTCTCTCTCTCACTGTCTATAACTCTACCTGTCAAATTAAAAAACAAACAAACAAACAAAAAAACTATGGGCTAAAGAATGTCCTGATGATAAAAAATAAAGATCAAAGGATGTCTCAAAAATATGAGGCTGCTGAAGATGTAATCATGTAAATAGACTTTATTTATTCAAGAGGCATATGGCTGGTGTTGTGGTGAAACAGGTTAAGCCACCAACTGTATATCCATATGAGTGTCAGTTCAAGTCCTGGCTGCACTCTTCTTTTTTTTTTTTTAAGATTTATTTATTTATTTAAAGGAGTTACAGAGAGACACAGTGAGATCTTACATCTGCTGGTTCACTCCTTAAATGGCTACAACAGCCAAGGCAAGGCCAAAGCCAGGAACCTGGAACTACATCCAGGGCTCCCACATGGGTAGCAGGGGCCCAAGCACTCTGTTCTTCTGTCGCTTTCCAAGTTGCATTAGCAGGGAGCTGGATCAGAATTAGTTTAACTAGGACATAAACTAGTGCTCATAAGGGATGCTGGCATTGCAGGTGGAAGCTGCTGTACCAAAATGTGGATCCCCTGGCTGCTCCACTTCTGATCCAGCTACTTACTAATGTGCTTGTGAAGGCAGTGAAAGATGACCCAAGTCCCCAGGTCACTGCCAAACATGCATAGACACAGATAAAATTCCCATCTGCTGGTTCACTTCCCAAATCCCCATAGTGGTTAGAAAACCAAGCTAGTAGCTATGAATTCAATCCAAGTCTCCTGCTTGGGAAGTAGGGACCCAATTACCTGAGCTGTCACTACTGCCCTTTAGAGTAATAGCAGGGAGATTGAGTCAGAAGCTGGAGCTAGGTATGAAACCTAGGCATATTGATACGAAACACGGACATTAACTGCAAGGCCTAATGCCCACCACTAATTACATTTTTGAGAGAATTATTATCATAAAAAATCCAAAATGAATAAATAATACTGGTAATTTAAGATTTAAAGGTTTTTATATCTATGGGCAAGAAACATGCCATAAGTGAACTTTTGCCTTTGAGGACAGCGTATTTTGAAAACTCTTTATCAAGCAAGACCAGCATAGATAATAAAAAAGAAGTTCCAAAAGGAAGGGCAGAAAACTTGGAGAGCAATGGGCTGAGGTTCTGCCAGGGGTTCAGGCCTCATTAAAAAAGGTTTCCCATTGTTAAAGAATAGGCCACTGATCACCAAGAAGGAAAAATCCTGCAGATACTTCAGCAGTCTCATAGAAAAGGAATCACAAATTTCAGGGTTTGAGTGATTCATGGACACTTTTTGGGTCATGATAAACATCAAATTCTGCATATCTGCAAGATATGGTAAAAAATAGAAAGAGTTTTCATTCATTCTCACTTGCTGAGACTAGAAAGACCCTCCAGGGGAAAAAGCCTCCTTAATAAGACATCACAGTTAAAGCCCTGGAGAATCAGTGATGTCAAAGGTGATACCAAGTGATATGACAAATATGTCACTGCAGACTTCAGTGGGATGTGGGCTAAGAAAACATGTGAAGCAAAAGCTAAACATTGTACTGGGGCAACATTGTGGCACAGAGGGTTAAACCACCACCTGCAATGCTGGCATCCCATATGGGTGCCGGCTGGAGTTCTAGCTGCTCCACTTCTGATCCTGCTACCTATTAATGTACCTGGGAAAACAGAAGATGTAGCATATTTCCCCTGCAACTCATGTGGAAGACCCAGATGGAGTTCCAGATGCCTGATTTCAGCCTGATCTAGCCCTGGCTGTTGTAGACATTTAGATTTATTTATTTCAAAGGTAGAGTGACAGAGAAGAGATCTTCCATCTCCTCACTACTCCACCAAATTGGTACAATAGTCACAGCTGGGCTAGGTCAAACCAAGAACCAGGAACTCTATAGTTCTCCTAAGTGTATGAGAGGGGCCCAACCACTTGAGTCATCTGTTGCCACTTTCCTAGGTGCATTAACAAGGAGCTGGATTGGAAGTGGAGCAGCCAAGACTTAAACTTATTGGACAGTGGCCTTCCTTCTGGGGAACCTAAGAGTATGCCAAGTTTTTGTAATACATCATTTGTAATATACTGGGTAAAATTCAGAACCACTGTGCATGTAAACAAATAGAAAATGTGACTCATACTTAAAGGGAAAAATCACTAGAAGCAAACCTAACTAAAACCATATGTTCCATGTAATAGACAAGATGATTATGACATAAATATTTTCAAGTATTTAAAGGAAATATAAATATGCTATGTTTTATTTAATTGTTAAATCTTTTTTCTACTTTCATTTAGTTAAACAGCAAGATGACAAAGAGACAGAAGGAAATATCTTTCATCCAGGGGTTCACTCATCAATTTCCCACAAAAGTCATAGCCAGGCCAAATCTAGGAGCCTGCAACTCCACCTGGGTTTCTCATGTAGGGGGCAGAGACCGAAGCAATTGAGCCATTATCCACTGCCTCCCAGGATGCATTAACAGGAAGCTGGATTGGAAGCAGAGTAGCCAGGACTGAACCCAGGCATCTGATACAGAATATGGGTGTCAAAAATAATAGCTTAACCTGGTGCATGGCAACGTCTGTTCATTATAACAATATACCAAGCATTAAATGGGGACTATCAGTATAGAAAAAATTGGGAAAAAAATAGAGGAAATTCTAAAGTTGTAAAATACACTAACTAAAAGGAAATGTCTAAATAAAGATGTATTTTTATTTATTTAGAAATGCATAGTTACATAAAGAGGGAGAGAGATGGGCAGAAGGAAAGAAACAGTGAGTGAGGGAGAGAAAGAGAGAGTAAGAGAGAGATCTTCCATCCACTAGTTTATTCCCCAAGTGGTCACAATCACTGGGAGCTGGGACAGGCCAAAACTAGGAGCCTAGAACTTCATCAGGTTTTCCCATATGGGTTTTAGGGGTCCAAGGCACTTGGACCATCTTCTACTGCCTTCCTGGGTACATTAGTAAGGAGCTAGATCAGAAGTGGAACAACCAGGACTTGAACCAGCACTCATATGGGATATCAATATTGCAGACAGTGGCCTAATCCATTGCACCATAAAGCCAGCCCCTGAAAGGAAATTTACTAATGTGCTTAATATAAGATGGAAAGCAAAAGAAAGCATTGAAACTTTAAGAGATCCATTGATATTTTCAAGTCTCTATGAGAGGGAGAAGAGAAATGGAAAGAGATTTAATAATTAGTGTGGCAATTTAGAATGCAATCCAGCATCTCGGAACTGGATCTTAGGAAGACAGAGGAAGAAAGGATGGAGGGGAAATTATGTGTTTAGAAACAATGGTAAAACCTTCCAAATTTTTTGAAAGACCTCCATTTATAGATTCAAGTTGCTCAACAAACCCTAATCAGAAGGGATACAAGAAAACTATTCAAGACAAATCATAATCAAACCAATGTAATCTAAAGATGAAGAGAAGAGCTTGAAAGTGGCCAAAGGAAAAACGGCACATGGCACAGTGAGATATAACCAGGTATGCATAACAGCTAGTTCTCCTCACACACCACGACACCAACATCCAGTACCCAATCTGTCTCATAGAACTCACTGTCCCTAGAAACTAAGTCTTGTGTAAATTTCTGTTAACTCAAAGCAGGAGTGCTAAGCCAGCTGCACTGTGCAGGCAATGAAATGTCACTTGCTAAACAGACACCAAGAACTCCCACAAATAGCCACATAGTTGGATTTGGATGACACTTCACAAGTTCTCTGAGAATTCGGCAGCATTCACTAGTACAGTCGCTATGCTCATCTCACAGGTGGGCAAACTGATGTTATATGAATCAGTAGAAGGATGTCTCAGTGGCAGAACCAGAAAGTTGACTCACACCGCACACCTCCCAGCTCGTGCTACCTACTCCATAACCACCCTAGATTGACCACCACATTCAGGGAGCTGCTTCTACCTCTTGAATTCCTAGAAGCACACACTAGTCTCTGGTACTGCACAATCCTTTGACAAAGTAATCTTTTAAATCACAACGTTATTCTCTCCTCCGTCCTTGGCCCTGAGGACCCGATGTTATTTTCCCTCTGGAACAGGGCAGGTGAGCGGTCACACCTACAGGTGGTGGCGCTACCTGAGATCCGCCGCTGTTTCTGCATTCAGCACACGGGGAGCACCTACTCCCTTCCTAGCATCCCCCAAAGCCCACTGGGCCCCTCTTTCTCTCTTACTAACCTTCAAGAACACCGAAACCAACCGCAGAGCCTGTGGATCAGCACCAGTAGAGATACAAAGTCTGGAATCTGCAGAGGAAGATGGCGGAAGTGGGAGGGGCCGGGCGCAGTGACGTCATTGAGGGAGACTGCATTTCCCACCAGACTGAGCATCAATTCATTAAGAGGAGCCCAGTGGGCTTTGGGGGATGCTACTAGAATTCACAGCCTGAGGCACTGTAGGAGTAATGGGAAAATAGATGATATTCATAAGTAAATTTATATTTTAGTTCTGATATACATCTAGCAGTTAATAAATTTCTCATCCATTTTTTACAGATTCATTGCAAAGCATAAAAAACTCCATCATACTTCATTTTGTTAGGAAATAACAAATTTATATGATAATGCTTTAAAGTATTTGTTCTCATCCAGTAAACTAATTTGTGAGTCTTCATGGGAATATGTTACTAACTGGGAAACACTGCTTTAGGGTATCTAGTAAAATAAAAGTAGAGTCAGTGCTCCATAATTTTGTGCCAAATTAAACTCCAATATCTGACCACTATTTGCCCAGAAAACATTAAGTTTTATTTATGTATGTATTTGTCTATCATCTATATACCTGTCTATCAAATAATTTATTGTTTTTTTGGGGGGAGGGGTATAATGGATCCAAACTTTAGTTTTCTTTCCCTGGGTTATGCTACAATATAGGCAAGGAGTTTTGCACAGTGGAGTTTGGCACAATGGTTACTCAGAGCTCCCACTATACACTGAGTTTCCTCCTCAAACAGGAAAATTCTTGGCTTGAGTGATCAGATTTGAATATAGGCTTGAGTGGTAGATTAGAGGGTGGGGTAAAAGGAGTGCAAAATTTAGGGTGAATGTATCAGGGTGTGACAGGCTTGACTCTGGCACCAGACCTAACCTTGATTTTCTCTTTTTATGTTGTATGCTCTGCCTTGTTCAAACTCCAATGTCCTCTCCGGTCCTGTAATTGTCCCTCAGTGATTCTATTCTGAAGATCCAGACAATCGAGCCCTGTTCTTCCCATAGTCCTCTTGCCTCAGACTGTGAAATTCTTAATCTCCTTCCCAGAGCCCTGGACCTCAGAGGTCCCTCTGAAACAGCTGTCGATGTGATATCTCCAGATGCTTACATATCTGGTGGTTGATAGGAAGTCCTGTATCCATGAAAATGGAGAATCAGTGTAAATTTGATTGTGTAGGGACCACATCTAATAATAAAAAGATAAGTAACTCAATCCATTTTTACCCCTAGAAAGGTAAAGACCCTAGAAAACACCCGCTTGTTTTCAGCAGGATGTATTGACATTTTCATTGTACAAGTTCATATTTCTTTCATCAAAGTTACTCCTGAGCATTTTACTTTTGATTCTGTTCTAACCAAAATTGTTTCCTTATGTTCACTCTTGGATTGTTCATTTGTTATGGACAGAAATTAAATAGGTTTTTAAAATTAAAACTGGTATATTGATTTCATATCCTGTTACTTTCCTAAACTCACTTATTCACTTCAATACTTTTAATGAATATTATGACATTCTAAATGTAAGATCATACTATCTTTGAATAAAGACGACTCTACTTCTTCTTCTCCAATCCAGACACCATTACTGCAGCCAGATCATTCTGGTTAGATTCTCCTGTAAAATGATAAGCAAATGTGATAAGAGTGGATGCTTTATTTTATATTATCTACATAAACATATAGGATTTAATAATTAAGTATGTTGGCTGTGTGACTTTCCTATTTTCATTATAAGTTAAAGAATATTCATTTCAATTTCTAAGAGAAGAAAGTAGATAAGTATGCAGCTTTACTGCCTTTTATGCTTTGTATACTTTTACTGCTACCATGTGCTTTTTTGTATGAATTTTAATTACAAATTAAAAGAAGACACTTTTGCATTGATTATAAAGAATGTCTGCCAGCAATAAATTCCATCAGTTTTGTTAAGTTAGGTATACTTCTGATTTTGGAAGTCAGCTGTGTTGTATATGTGATTCTTCATTGATTTTTCTTTTTTTAACATTAACTAAGTTATCCCAGTTCTTTCTCACCAGTATTCTTTCTTTTTTTTTTTAAACTGAAGGCAGGAATCTTATCCAATTTTTTATTTTTTTAATATTTTATTTATTTGAGAAGTAGAGTTACAGATAGAGGAGGAGACAAAGAGAGAGGGTTTCCACCCACTGGTTTACTCACCAAATGGCTGCAACAGCCAGAGCTGTGCTGATCCAAACCACGGAGCCAGGAACCAGGAGCCAGGAGCTTTCTCTGGATCTCCCACAAGGGTGCATGGACCCAAGCTCTTGGGGCATCCTTTACTGCTTTCCCAGGCCATAGCAGAGAGCTGGATCATAAGAGGAGAAGGCAGGACACGAATCAGAGTCTATATGTGATGCCAGCACTGCAGGTGGAGGCTTAGCCTACTACACCTTAGTGCCAGCCCCATTGACCAGTATTATTTCTGCTGAAGAGTCAACTACTAATTATACTGGTGTCTTGCTTGAAAGGATCCTTTGGAAAATAAAAGAGGTTCATTTATTTCTCTCTTTGCTTTCAGTAGTTCCTTGTCACTAACTTTTGGCATCTTTGCTTTGAGTTGTCCATAGATCTTTTTGTATTTACTGTATTTGAATTGCATTGAATTCCAAGTACTAGTGAAACTTCACTAATTATATGGCATTGGTTCTATTTCTAATGACTTTAAGTGGTGGGTTTTTAAATAATTTGGCGTTATTTTCTATTAGTTTTCAGGTATAGGTATCTTGAGCTCTTCACACTGCCATTCTGTAAGATGCTCCAGGAATCATGACTTTAAAGATTGCATCCTGAGCGATGGGTGAACCCTCCTTGAGATGATGAGAGATGCAGAGAGAACAGCAGAATGCAGTAAATCCACAATCTTGAATACTAAGTGTCTAGACACAAATGAACCCAGACAGAGATCAGTGGAGAGAGCTAAGTATAGATGGTGAGAAATATTTTCAAGCCCAGTTGAAAGAGCTTGGCCACTTTTTCCACTGGGCTCTTGAAGCATTTGGTAGTGCTGCAGAGCCCTTGATTATCATCATCATTTCCAGCTAATCATACTTGTCTCTCTGCCACACACTACAAGAGGCACACTGTATTTATTAGCATACTTTGGGATTGCTCTTTATCTCATGATCTCTTCTTTCTAGGATGCAAGTCAATAAGTTTCTGTGGCTGCATCTCTGTGAGCCACTATTTCTTTCATTTCAACTCAGCACATCTCCCATTCCTTTCTGTGTGGTCCAGAGAGCTGGGACAATAAGACTAACCAGATTCAACTATGTTATTCAACATTTCAAAAATAATATCCTTTTCTCAATGGCTACACAGAAGAGAATGCATGAATATCTTATGAATGCTCCACCCAGAGTACATTATTTAATAAATACTGATATTTTCATGCTTTGTTTAGAAGTAATTCATTGACCAGTGCATTGGAAGCTGGAAATGTGAGAGCAGGTAAGATGTTGAGAGCCATGGTTTCAATACCTTTCATGGATCCACTCTATGATAGGAGATGTTGGTAATCCCAAAGCCATCTATCACTCTGTCCCAAGCCTCTTATTAGATTCAAAAGAAGCTCCAGTGAAAGATAAATAACCCAGATGTTATCTACTTGATGAGGACAGATTTTTAATTAGTAAAATAGCACTGTACTAGAAAATATGAAGATGTGAGCAGAAGTGTTTACATAAATGATTTGGGATTTTAGAAAGACAATGAGAACTAAAAGATGAACCAGTGTCTTAGTAGAGTCAGGAATGTGCAAAATTAAAAAGTATGAAGGGTGTGGGTCCATGTAAAACCAACTTATGTTAACCATTGGGTCTGTATAGAAATGAGACTCCTGTGTTCCCATGAAGGCTATGAGCTTCTACAAGTTTCAATTTGCTCAGTTCAATGGGTGACAGTGTAACAGGTATAAAACAAGATAAGCCAACAATTTTTAGTACTTAAATTTAAAGCTGAGAAGCTAATAATTCAGAGTTGGACTCCTTGCTTCTACTTACCGATGTGCTTAGTCACAAATTTCCTTGCTGCCAATCTCAACTTCTTTTCCAGAGCAGGGAAACCTGGTCAGGTTAGATCTAACTCACTGTGCAGTCCAGCCACACCAGTCAAATGGAACCTGAAGAGGGGTGTGAGAATGAAAAGAGGGACAAGGGCACAGAGAATGGAGCCAAGACAAATGAACTGATCAAGGCTCATTTATTTCAGTGTCTCAGAGATATTTATACATAACCAGCTGCAGCTCAAGGCAACACAGAAGTTAACAACATATGCAAGCAACTTATCAGGCTTTCTGCAACAGTCATAACATAGTTAATTTTAACAGAGTGCTCTTGTTTAATCATTCTTCAACATGGGAGTAGTGACTTTCTCATCCCAGGAATTCCACAAGCCAAGATTGACCTTGACTTGTCCATGACTTGTCTATGGGATGCCTTCAACTCACCACCTGTGGCCCTCAAGAGCCACATGATGAAACAGAAGAAATACATTTTCATTGATCTGATGATAAGCCATGGTACCTACACCAGAGATTTGGTGCAGTTTCATGATTTTGCCATGTCAGTACCTTTTCCTTGTAGCTCCTTTATAATTCCCCCAAACATCCTTATCTCAAAGAGCAGTAGTCTTTGAGACTGATATCTGTTATACTCTCATCTGTCAACAGATTAAATGTTCTCTTTCCTTTATTCCATAGTCTGGCCTTATCATTTTGACTAACACCAGGGACAATGACTGATCTTCAACTAACAAATTTTGGTGACCATAGCAGGGCTGCTCCTACCCTTGGTGATGTGCCCTCCACTACTGGCTTAGCTGTTAGAGTGAATGCCATCATGAAAAGTGTTGCAGCCTCTTCTTGTAGAGCTTCCACCTCCTGGGGAAAACAGGTAGTCTCAGCACCCACTCAAGTCTCTTTTCACTCCAGGTAAACAGTGTTTTCTCTCCCTGCAAAGATGTGGTGAACCTGTTTGGGGAAAGGAAATAGATTCCAAAAAGGCAACCTCAGACTGACCAGCTGGTTATTTGGGAAGTCCTCAGACCACTTTTTTTTAATTTGACAGGTAGAGTTATAGACAGTGAGAGAGAGACACACAGAGAAAAGTCTTCCCTCCATTGGTTCACTCCCCAAATGGCCGCTATGGCTGGTGCTGTGCCAATCTGAAGCCAGGAGCCAGGTGCTTTTTCCTGGTCTCCCATGTGGGCACAGGGGCCCAAGCACTTGGGCCATCCTCCACTGCCCTTCTGGGCCACAGGACAGAGCTGGACTGGAAGAGGAGCAACTGGGACTAGAACCTGGTGCCCACATGGGATGCTGGCACTGCAAGTGGAGGATTAGCCAAGTAAGCCACGGTGCTGGCCCCTAGACCACTTTTAAAACCTCTTTTTCCTTAAATATGGCAAAAAGTTATTTTGACACTGATTCCTGGTTATCAAATACTTCTCTTCCATTGTGTGACTAGATCAAAAGCCTGGTCAAATCCAACATGGCAGTGAGGGACAGATAAAACATGATTGACCAGCTATGTTTTCATAAATATATCTTGATCACACAGAAAGAAGAATAATGAAGATGCAGTCACTGGTGTCAATGCTAAACCAAATTCGATAAAGCTGAGAGGTTGTAAAGGAATGGTTTTTATGTGTGGTCACCTGATAGTAATTGTCACAAAAGACTCTGCTAAAGTTACACCCTAGAGAGAGGACCCCCATTTCAAATAAAAAGAGATGCTAACTATGGGGCCCGTGCTGTGCATAGTAGGCTAAGCCTCTGCCTATAGCACTGGCATCCCATATGGGCACCAGTTCATGTCCAGCTGCTCCTCTTCACAGCCAGCTTTCTGGTATGTTCTGGGAAAACAGTAGAAGATGACCCCAGTGCTTGGGCCCCTGCACCCCTGTGGGAGACCTGGAAGAAGCTTCTGGATCCTTGATTCAGATCTGCCCAGCTCCAGTCATTGTGGCCATTTGGGGAGTGAACCAGCAGATGGAAGACCTTTCTGTCTCTCTCTCTCTCTGTAACTCTATCCATCAAATAAATAAACACAATCATTCAAAAAAAATAGAGATGCTAACTACATGTGATGCTAGTCATTCTCAAATCTAATGCTAAAATCTGTATGCAATATACACAGAGAGGTGCTGAGGAAGCAAGTCCTCCAGACCAGGGCTGAAATCTAGTGCAGAATAAGCATTAAGGAACCCAGCTGGAGTTTGGTAAATTAGAGAACCTGATCATTCACAGGATAGATGAAGCATGCACAATTTGTTTACACAAAGTGGAGGCCAAAGCACTTATCTTAGGCATAAATAAAGCTCTCTAGAAATGTGCCTTCTCTAAACTTGTAAAGGGAGAAAAGGCAATCCTAACCACTATTTTATTACCATTTCTCGCTTAGCACATTGGTAACACCTTTGCTATGTCTGCCCTCAGTTGAACTTCAGTTTTACCTCAATGCACCTGCCTGAGAATTACATAAGGAGAATGTGGGAAGGAAGCAGGTGGAACAGAGTCCAAGAGCCCTACAGCTAGAAGGAAGAGAAAGTAATGGAGGAATGAAGAACCCTTGAGGGCTTTTTTTCCAGCCTGCACCATGTTTCATCAAGACCACATGTTACTGCACCATGTAAGAGTGAGGAAAAAATTCCTTTTCCAGATGGAGGCATTGAGAGAGTTTGGGTGGAAATGATGGAAGAAAATAGAAAGCTCTTTGTAAGAGTGGAGACAGGACTTATTGTTGGGCTTATGAATGGGCCTTATTGTTCATTCTCAGGCACCTGAGGCAACACTCTCCTTGACTCATTATCAGCAATTACTCAGAGTGATCCTAACTCCTATTTAACAATCTTATGGAGGTAGACTTGTTTGCTGGGAAAACAGCATAAAATCACCCAAGTATTGGGCCCGTATTACCCATATGGTGGACCCAGATGGAGTTCCTGGTTCCTGGTTTCAGCTTGGCTCAGCCCCACCTGTGTGGCCATTTGAGAAGTGAACTATTGAAAGATCTCTCTCTCTCTCTCTCTCTCTGTGTTGCTCACTCTCGCTCTTGCTCTCATGCTCTTTCTATTTCTTTTCAAATAAAAAACACTTTTAAAAAGTTCTAAAACCAAATGTGTCTTTACAATGTTTAACACTCAGGAGTGGGTATTGTGGTACAGCAGTTTACACCACTTCTTGGGACACCTGCATCCTATATTGGGATGCCTGTTCACGTCCTGTGTACTTTGCTTCTGTTACAGCTTTTTGCTAATGCATCCTGGAATAATAGCTGCCACCATACATGAGACCCAGATAAAGTTTCATGTTCCTGGTTTAGGCCTAGATCAGTCACAATGTTGTAGGCATTTGGGGAATGAGCCAGTGGATAGAATTTCTCTCCCTCCCTCCCTCCCTCCCTCCCCTCCCCATCACTCTATATTTCAAATAGATGAAAATAAACATACAAAGCATTTTAAAAATCACTCATTGTGCTTAACATAAATCCTTGAGAGGCCAGTGTTGTGGTGTACTAGGTAAAAGTGCTGACTGCAAAGGCAGAATCCCATACAGGCACTGCTTTGAGTCCTGGATGCTCCACTTCTGATGCAGTTCTCTGCTAATGCACCTAGGAAAGCAGCACAAGATGGTCTAAATACTTGTGTTCCTGCACTCATGTGGAATACCTGGAAGAAGCTCCTTGTTTCTGGCTTTAGAACAAACCAGCTCCAGCTATTGCAGACATTTGGGGAGTGAGCCAGCAGATGAAAGATTGATCTCTGTGTGTCTCCACCTCTCTCTTTCTGTATCTCTACCTTTTAAATAAATAAATAAATACTTCTTTCTTAAAAAGCCTTAAAGACTATTTTGAAAATAATGGGTGATACTTCTCTTACACATCACTTTATATCATATTTTATTTTATTTGAAACACACCACGTACTCAAAATGTTCACAAAAAATTATATAAAAGGGTAAGCTTATTTTGATGCAAAAAGTTGAAATCCATGAATAGATTTTGTGTGATAGGTATCTGGTAAGAATTTTTAAAATACCCTTTTTAAATTCATTAAGCTCCTCAGAATTGATGTGTCTGTAATTTCAAAAACACTGAGTTAGAGGATTAATACATTTGATGCTTCAGCACTGCCTCCTCCATGCTCAGCAGCCATGCAACTCACAGAAAAGTCCATTGAGCCAAGTCATTTTCTCCCTTGGAATGCATTGGGAGGACGATGTCACAACTATCCTCTGAGATCCTTTCCCTTGTGAGGATCTCATGCTTTGCTTTCAAAGCAGGTCCTTGAGTCCCATGACAGTTCATTTAATCTTACTGGCTTGGAAATGACTCTTCTACTTTACAATAAATTTGCACTTGATCCATTTGTGGATTTCCATCAAAAGTCTTAAGAGGTAGCTCTCTGCTCTTCTGTATTGTTCTGTTAGTAGTGTATTAATATTATTCTGTTAGTGGTGTAATAGTAATTCTGTTAGTAGTGTATTAATGTTTACTGATGGTGGCATCTTTTCTCAGCATTTATTAGGTGTTTGTACTTTGCTTTTGGCACAATATTTGCTCATTAAACATTAACCTTCAAAATTGAGGCCAAATCCTCATGGAGTAAAAAGCTGATCTCAATGTCAACAAAGCTCACTCTCTTATGAGACACTCCTGGACTGTTCTTTTTCTCATTTTTATATTTTAAATGAAAATACATACACTACTGAATGGTGAGGATAGAAGGACACTTGCACACCAGGCTGACACATGGTGGCAGCTGATCTATCTATAGGCATACGGTTCTTTTAATTTTTTTTCACCATTTGTCTCTTTTAGAATAAGTGGTTAGTGTTTTCAGTATATTTGCAAGGGAGTTATCTCCTTAATACATATCAATCCAGAGGGTAGGCCATTTTTATGTTTGATGTCTATCATGCTTGAAACTGTTAAATACATTGCCACTCCTTCACTTTGTTCCCAAATCTTGGTAAAAGAGCTGGCCTGGCTGGTTGTTTTTCCTTCCATACCTCCATGTGGTCCTTAGTCTACTATGTTCTCAACCTCTCATCGTATTGAACTAGCTCTGATAAATTTGGAATTTTCACCATAGAACCAAGAAAGCATCCTTTAATCCTTTAATTTACATCAGGGAAATGCAAGTCAAAACCACAATGAGATATCACCTGACCTCTGTCAGAATGGCTAAAATCCAAATAAGAGTAAATAAGAATAATAAATGCTGATTAGGATGTGGAGAAAGGGGAACACTTATTCACTGTTAGTGGAAATGTAAATTACTGCAGCCCCTGTTTGAAACACTATGGAAATTTCTTTTAAAAAACTAGAAATAAATCTGTCATATGAGCCAGCAATCCCACTACTAGGTACATACCAAAAGACGTGAACACAATGTATCAAACAGATACTTGCACCACCATGTTTATAGCAGCACTGTTCACAATAGCCCACATTTTGAACCAGAAAGAATGTCCATCATCAGAAGAACCAGTAAAGAAAATGGAGTACATATACACAATAGAATATTACTCAGCCATAAGAAGGAATGGCATTCTACCATTTGCAGCAAAATGGATGCAAATGGAGGACATCATATTGACTGAAATAAGCCAGACACAAAAAGACAGACGCTTATATGTGGGAGCTAAAATGTAAAAAAACAAAAACATAAAAAGAAAGAAAAAATACCTGTGTGTATCAGTATTGCTACAAATATAGTTTTGTAAAAGTTTGTTCTATACCTTTGTCAAACCAGTGGTTAAATGCTATACCACTAGAGTTTTAATAACCTAATTATTTTAAAATTTATTGTGCATGGGTGAAATGATCAATTATCTACATCCCCACTAAACTAGTCTTTTTGCTTTTACTTGTTAAACTTCTTTTTTGGTGAAGCATTAGGATTTTTTAGTGTAATGTAACTTTCTTTTTTTAGAACTTATTTTTATAAAGATCTTTTTATTTTACTTTATTTATTTATTTATTTTACAGAGGAGAGGCAGAGAGAGAGAGAGAGAGAGAGAGAGAGAGAGAGAGGTCTTCCATCTGCTGGTGGCCACAAAGGCCAGAGCTGTGCTGATCCAAAGCCAGGAGCCAGGAGCCAGGAGTTTCCTCCAGGTCTCCCACATGGGTGCAGCGGCCCAAGGACTTGGGCCATCCTCCACTGTTATCCCAAGCCACAACAGAGAGCTAGATCAGAAGTGGAGCATCCAGGTCTTGAACTGGCATCCATATGGGATGCTGGCACTGCAGGCAGCAGCTTTACCTGCTAAGCCACAGCACTGGCCCCAGTGTAATGTAACTTTCAAAGATGCTATCTCAAAAGTTAAAAAAGGAAAGGAGGAGAGGGAGAAGCAGGGAGGATTAAAGGGAGAGAGTGGGACAGAGGAGGAAGGGAATAATTATATTTTTAGAATCATATTTATGAACTACAACAAATCTGTTAAAAACTAAGTAAAATTAAAATACCCCCTAAAATAAAAGGCCTGTTTATAAATTTAAAAGCCAGAATTAGAAAGATGGAGAGGGAGAGGGATCTTCAATCTGCTTCAATCTTCTATGACCACAATGGCTGGGACCAGGCTAGGCAAAAACCAGGATTCTGGATCTTCATCCAGGTTCCCATGTGAATGGCAGGGACCCAAACACTTGGACCATCTTCTGTGCATTAGTAGGGAGCTAGATCATTATGGAGCAGCTGGAACTCAAGCAGGGCCAATATATGATACTGGCATTGCAGGTGGTGGCATAACCTACTAGAGCCACAATGCAATCCCTGTAAGAAAAGTGTTTTTAAAAAGTTTATGTATTTACTTGAAAGGTTAGGTTTATGTATTTACTTGAAAGGTTAGGTTGCATAAGAGAGAGACAGAGAAAGAGATCTTCCATCCACTGGCTCACTCTCCAAATGCCTGGGGTTGGACCAGACAAATGTCAAGATACCACAGCTCTACCCAAGTTTGCTATATGAGTGGCAAGGGCCCAGGGACTTTGGCCATCCTCTGCTGCTTTCTTGGGTGCATTAGCAGGAAGCTGTATCAGAAGTGGAGCAGCTAGGACTGAAACTGGTGCTTTAGGGGATGCCAGCATCTCAAGCTGTGGTTTAACATGCTGGCCCCAATAAATTTTTCTTTCATGAGCCAATTTTTTGGGCAACACAAATTGAATATGGCCAGAACACCTGATTGCACAAATGACCAATGCTTAGGGCCAGTGCCTTGTTGTCAAACCTTGGACACAATGTGTGATACAACATTGATGAAATCCATCCCTCTGCTCCAAAAACCTCTGCAAAAACCTTAAGGAGAAGATACACATGTAGCTGAGCTTTCCTCAATGAGCCCCAGAGTTCTGGGGGAAAAAAGTAGGTTGGAACCATTATTCATCTGAAGCAGTGTTCTGATGAATGGCGATGTCTCTCTTTCCAGAATGGGTTTGAAAATGAGTCAAATTAGGGTTTGTTTTGGGGGGAGAAATGCACATTGTGAGTTGTTTTGGAAATATTAATTAATTATGGAGAAAGCAGCTGAGATGAGCAAAATCTAGATCCTATTTCTTATTCTCAGATCCTACATCAAAGAGAAGCAATCTTTGGTGAACTCCTTTATTCTTCTTCAGAGTCTTCTACAAAAGCATAAGGAGGGGTTAATGCATTCATTCCTAGCTTTCCCAAGTTGAAGTGAGATTTCTGGCAGGGAGAGGAACAGACTGAACCCAGCATCTATTAGGATCCAATGAATGCAAGAAGGTTGAGAATGCTGTGTCTGTGGTAAACTCTATCAAAGATAAAGTTAGTATGAGGCTCTGGGCAGTTTGGGTCCTAGCTACACCACTTCTGATCTAGCTCTCTGCTATGGCCTGGGAAAGCAGTAGAAGATGGCTGAAGTCCTTGGGCCCCTGCACCTGTGTGGGAGACCCAGAAGTTCCTGGGTCCTGGCTTTGGATAGGCATAGCTGTAGCTGTGGATTTCCCAAGTGCATTAGTAAAGAGCTAGATCTGGGGTGTGAACCAGCAGATGGAAGATCTCTCTCTCTGTCTCTCTCCACCCCTCCACCCTCCCTCACTCTCTCCTCTGTAACTCTGCCTTTCAAATAAATAAAGAAATCTTAAAAAATATGTCAAAAGTTCACATAATCAGCTCTGGGCAAGACAGGAAGGTAGATAAAAAATATGAGATTATCATTCATTTTAGAAAGGGATTGATGGTGTCAAAAGTTAACTGTGGGGCCTGCACTGTGAGACAGCAAAGTTAAAGCCACAGCCTACAGTGCTGGCATCCCACGTGCACACTGATTCAAGGACTGGCTGCTCCACTTCTGATCCAGCTCCCTGCTAAAGCACCCAGAAAAGCAGTGGAATATGGCCCAAGTCCTTGGCTCCCTGCACCCATGTGAGAGACCTGAATGAAGCTCCTGCATCATGGCTCCATGCTTCCAGCATGTAAAAAGAAACTAGCTGAAGGCAGAACATGAGTCAAGATGTTACAGGATTGGGGATAATCTGAAAAGAGAAAGGTAGTGTGATTCTGTATCCTTGCTTCCTCCTGCAGCTCTGAATCTGTCATCAGGGATTAATCACACCTTAACCATGTACAGCCATTCAGAGCCATGACTCATATATTCTGGGAACCTGCAGGGGTCTGATCCACCTGACTCAAGCAGCCCCTTCTTACTAATAGGAGTTCTACCAGTCTAACTTTGGCAGGAAGGCATTCCAGTCCTGGAAGATCAAGAGAAGGCTGATGACCAATGGTCCTCCCTCTCTACTCCTGGAGCCCTTTGTAGCTGAGGTACACTGACTCTGAAGCAGAGTCTGAATCCAGAGGAGAAGGCCTCTCAGGTTTCAAGTTGCAGTTTCTGGGCTTCAGGAAGCAAGCCTTCTGGGTTTCAGTGCTAGAAATATAATGGTGGGAGAGCACTTCTTTCAGTATAGAAGTAAGGAAAGAGTCTGAGTTGCAAAATGAGAGTACTTTATTAGGCAAGTGAGAGAATAAAGCAAAGCTGGAGAAAACAACAACAGAGCTCCCTGGTAGTAAGACACAGATAGGGGACTACAGAGCTGGATGTACATTGAGGAAGTGGGACTCTCAATCTTTAATAGGTAATCTAATTTCTCTTTAATCTATATCACCTTGTGTGGCAGCCTGGACATGGGGTGTGGTTGGGCTGTTGCTGGTTTGGCTGGAGTGCATCGTCAAGCCTGTAAGGAGTTGGGTTTGGAAGGATCTAGTTGTTTGTGAGTGCTCCCTGAGCATGGAGAGGGACATGATTTGTTGGTTATTGGAGAGAATATAAAATGGGAAGGCATGTGAAATGAGGGAAAAGAAGAGGAAAGTTCACCATCTTCCGGAAGCATGTCTAGCCCTCCCTATATGCCCCTATCCCTAAAGGATGATGTTTAGAGTCACATAAGGGGTGAGTATTGTACAATGGGTTAAGCTGACACTTGGGGTGCCTGTAACCATATATGAGTGCTGGTTTGAGTCCTGCTTACTCCGCATTCAATCTAACACTTTGCTAACATGCCTAGTAAGCAGTGGATAATGACTCAAGTATTTGAGTTTCTGTCAGCTGCATGGGATATCCAGATGGAGTTCTTGGATCCTGGCTTTATCCTGGCCCAGCTCTGACTGCTGCAGCCAGTTTGTCTTTCAAATAAAAAAAAAAGAAACAAACAAAATAAATAAGTAAATCTTTATAAATCAACATCAGTTATGACTTTATTTTGGGGAGAAACATACTTTCTGAACTACTTTTTAGGGGAATGCAAACTGAATATACCCAAGGCACTTGGCTGCAGGGATGAAAAACCCCTAGGACATGGCCTGGTCCTCACATGTCACACAAGACATGAGATGCAATCATTTTACTACAAGGAGAGGCTAATATTTGCATTTTGAGTTTTTCCTAGGGAATGAAGTGAACTCAGGTGGTGAAGAGTAGAGCACTGAGGAGCATCTGCACAAGTGGGTGAGGTTTTTGGGCCCCCCCAAAACTCAAATACCATAATGGAGTGCCTGACTTCTGATTTTAGTCTGGACCAGCCCAGGATATTGCAGCCATTTGGGAAGTGAACCAGCAGATGGAAGATCTGTCTGTCTCTGTTCCTATGTCACTCTGCCTTTCAAATAAATTAATCTTTATAAAAGAAGACAACCATGACTCTCCTCTTAGGGGATAGTGTGCATTCTAAGCTGCTTCTTGGGGAATGTGCATAGAAAAAGCACCTTGCTGTGGAAATGATCAGTTTCGAGGTCCTGGATCTGGTTCTAACAACTCTCATTTGAGAAGAAGAGAAATCCTTGGTGAAATACCTCTTTCTGTTCCAGAAGTATCTATGAAATCCTGAATAGATGATAATATATATGTTCTTGAATCTCATCAGTGAAATCAGGAGTCCCAAGAGGTGTAGAACAAATTGAACCAAGCACATATAACATCCATGTGAATTGGTGAGGGCTTAGGATCCCTGGACCCATGGAATGTGAAATGTGAAGCAATTCCAAGATGTGGGTGAAAGAAGCGGCTGTGAGCCACTATAAAAATAGCCTCTTAAAAAAAATAAATAAATAAAACTCCTGAGACAAACCGTTCCAGAGACGGCCTTGGAAAATGGGGAGTAAACCGGTTCACAGAGAAAGCAGTCAGCTACTAACCAGAGATACACAGAACACCTGCCTTGTAGATAAGCCCCTTCCCTACGCTTGCTCAAGGTTAACTAAGAAAGCTGCAAGGCACGTAGCAACCTATTCCTCTCTCCTAAAAACCCCCTCCCCTAATGTATCCCTTTGACCTAGTACTTTTCCACCGACATTACCACTTTTAGACTGCCATACAAGGCCCGCTACTGAAAATTATCCAATGAACTTACGCCAGTCTATAGTATGTTAATTTTGTGGTTTTGCCTTTTAAAAGCTGTGGAAGATAACTGCTCGGGGCTCCTCTCGCTTGCTTGCTGCTTGCAGCAGTAGAGGGCCCACTTGCGCAAATGAAATAAAATTACCTCCTGTTCTATTGCATCGTCTGGTCTGGAGTCTGTGTTTCTGGGGTTGTCACAAGAGGACACCGCTTTTGGGGTCCTACATTTGGGGGCTCATCCGGGATTTGGGGGACCCCAGACTCCCACACTCCATCGGCCTGATGGAGGTAAGTTTGCTTACTTGTGTATAATTGTAATTGTGGTTTGTACTGTTTGTCTTTGTCTGCCAGGGCGACGTGGAATCCGTCCTGGGGCGCCTGTACAGGCTCAGTATTGACTGGACCAGTGGGGGAGACAGACATGTCCTGAGACCCCTGGTTCAACCCTGGAGGACGCTCCAGTGGTGGTCTGGGAAGGAGGGAAAGAGGGCATTTCCCTTCTTCCAGGGGAAAGCCTGGCCAGACGGCCGCTCCCTTCTGATAGTTTCAGTTTTGTCTCGGTCTATTGCCACACGGCTTGTGATTTGTGTTCTGTGTGTCGTTGTTTTTGTTGTCCTTTATTTCTTACTGTCTCCC
The DNA here is from genome assembly GCF_964237555.1 of Oryctolagus cuniculus. NCBI lineage: Eukaryota > Metazoa > Chordata > Mammalia > Lagomorpha > Leporidae > Oryctolagus > Oryctolagus cuniculus. The sequence goes on from NW_027208350.1 coordinate 914,351, forward strand.
CCATCTGTTTTTATTATTGTGTTTGATTGCTAGATGTATACTTGTATAAAAATGTGTATTTTATTCTTATGTGTTAATTATGTCTACCTCTCAATGCAACTCTAGGGCCAAATGTAAGGACAAATTTTGGGGATGGAGAGGCTTGTACCTAGATTTGGCTCTGGTAACCAAGAAACTTTGCTGCCGAATGACCTTCTCCTGCTCCTTGGGAGCCTGGCCAGCTCCCGGGGAGGAGGATAAAGGAATGTTTTCTGATAAACAGGTGGGCATGCTTCATGTCTCAGCTCTCTGGCCAAGATCTGGGACGGGACGCACTGCTTGCCTAACATCTTGGCAATGAGCCACCCTGTCCTTGGGGGCTTTAAGGGGAGCCGGAGCAAGCCTCTGTTGCTGCTGTTTCATCCTGGGGGAACACGCAGTCAAGCTGAATGTTAAATGTGCCCGTGATGATTACTAATAATGTTTAATTCTCAGTATGGATCCTTCTCCGGAGCTGTGTGAAGATTGCCTAGTGATGCCCACAGTACTGTAAATTCTACCAAACCTCCTTTGTAGGCTTTGGGGAGGTGAGGATAAATTTTGTTATCTGCATCGTGATGCATGTGTAAGCAATTAGAAAAAAACAGTACAGGATAAATGCAAATTTAAAAACAGAAAATGCTGCCCTTTAGACTCAAACTGCTAGGTAGTGGTAAAAAAAAATTATATCAAGCCTCTGTACCACTGCCAGAGACAACTAAGGTTATTCAGTGTTAACAATACAGAATTCCAGGTGGACATGAAAAAATATCTAAAACAGTAAAAAAAATTATGTTAGTGCTGGAGTGATAATTCCCATAATCACTAAAAAAAATTATCTAATTTGACATGTTAAAAAAACCAGGTAAAACCTGAAAAATGACTGTGGATTACAGGAAATTAAACAAAGTTACTCTCCCATTGACTGCTACAGTCCCAGATACCATCATTTTAATGTAAAAGGTCACAAACATAAAAGCGTGTTCTTGATAAAGAAAGTTAAAAGAAAAAATACTTTTAAATAAATAAAAAAAGGACATCATTTATAAAAATTGTTTATCTTAATGGCTGGTTTATACTGAAATGAAAAAAAGGGGAAGAGAAGAAAAAAGTTTGAGCAAGTTACAGAAAGTATGAAAAAGTTGCAAAATGTTATAAAAAACGTAAGTTAAAGCAATAAGTTAAAGTAATCTATTATATTCTCTTGATGTCTCCGTTAAATTCTAACTGTTTAAAAACAGCTGCAAAAAGAGCAGTGTTAAAATGGAGAGATCCTATCACCAATCAATGGAATGGACCTGATCCAGTACTGGTATGGGACATGGGCTCCTAAGGGATGGGTTTTTCTATGTAACCAACATGCCTTTACATCATTAGCCTCTGATAATTTCCGCAATTGCTCCCTGGGCCGTGTGGCCCCGATGCTAACATCTGTATTTACAGCAGCGGATAGAGTGTGTTGGCGGTGTGCTTTACCTGAAGACTACAATAACAATCATCCTAATAGGAGAGGACACTGCCCTTACCATGGCTGCATCAGTAGTTGTGTTCCTGGACTGGCTTTTGGAAATAATTGTGAACTATAAAGGCTTACATGTTTGGTGACCAAAGCAATCAATCTTACTGCTACTGTGCTATCCAATATAGCCAAAAAATTGGATCAAGTTCACTCAGGAGTGCTTTTAAGCCATGCAGCTAACAATTACTTGCTGTTAAAAAAAATCATATAAGTTGTAAATCTGTACCTGGGGGATGTTATTTTAGTATTACTAACAATGTGCCATATATAGAGTCTGTTATTGATAAACTTAAGAGTAAAATGCAACATATGTTTATTACTAACCCACCAACCCACTTGGGATGATTGTCAGCAGCTTTTACAGGCCCTTCTGACCACGGAAGAGCGGCAACGGGTCTTCACAGAAGCCCGCAGAAATGTGCCGGGGGATGACGGCCGCCCCACTCAGCTACCTAACGAGATTGATGAGGTGTTCCCGCTGACTCGACCTAATTGGGATTTCAATACGACAGTGGGTAGGGAGCGACTCCGTCTCTACCGCCAGGTTCTCCTGACAGGGCTCCGAGGGGCAGGAAGGCGCCCCACCAATTTGGCCAAGGTACGTGCGATTGTGCAGGGTAGTGAGAAAACTCCAGCAGGATTTTTAGAAAGGCTAATGAAAGAATACAGAATATATACTCCCTTTGACCCACAGGCCCCTGACCGGCAGGCTGATGTAATCATGTCCTTCATTGGACAATCGGCCCCGGACATCCGCACAAGGCTACAGAGGCTGGAGGGGTTGCAGGGGTATACACTGCAGGACCTAGTTAAGGAGGCAGAAAAGATTTTCAATAAAAGAAAAACAAAGGAGCAAAGAGAAGAGAGGTTACGCAGAGAACAGGAACGTAGGGAAAACCAGAGAGATAAAAAAAGAAACAAAGACTTAGTTAAAATCCTAGCCACTGCAGTCACAGGACCAGAGCAGGCAAAAGGTAAACAAGATAGGGACCTGGGAGACAAACGGAGGCCACGGCTGGACCGAGACCAGTGCGCATACTGCAAAGAAAGAGGACACTGGGCTAAGGAGTGCCCAAACAAGGGGCAGCCAAGGAGCCAGCGGAGAGCGACGCCCGTCCTGGTGCTGGAAGACGACGACTAGGTAGGTCAGGGCCAGGCGCCTCCCCCTGAGCCCCGGGTAACTCTAAAAGTGGGAGGCCGGCCAGTCACCTTCCTGGTCGATACGGGAGCCCAACATTCGGTCCTCACAACGGCCGGAGGCCCCCTTAGTTCCAAGACATCATGGGTCCAGGGGGCCACTGGAGGAAAATTGTACAAATGGACTACTGAACGTAAAGTCGACCTGGCAACAGGGCGGGTCACGCATTCGTTTCTACTAGTGCCGGACTGCCCATACCCCCTGCTGGGAAGGGATCTGCTCTCAAAGGTTGGAGCCCAGATCCATTTCCAAGACAAAGGAGCCACAGTAGTCGGCCCTGCAGGCCAACCCCTCCATGTGTTGACCCTCCAGCTGGAAGATGAACACCGCCTTCACGAGAGCCCCCTATCAGCTCAGCCCCAAGTAACATCTAAATGGCTTACTAAATTTCCCCAGTCTTGGGCGGAAACGGGAGGAGTAGGACTGGCTATCAGACAGCCCCCGGTGATAGTAAACCTGAAGCCCACGGCCACTCCCGTATCAATCCGCCAATACCCTATGGCTGCGGAGGCGGAGGCGAAGGATGGAATTCGACCACACATACAGAGACTGATAAAACTGGGCATATTGAGACCTTGTCGGTCACCTTGGAACACCCCTTTGTTACCAGTCAAAAAGCCTGGCTCTAATGATTACAGGCCAGTGCAAGACCTACGGGAAGTAAACCGTAGGGCTGAGGACATTCACCCTACGGTCCCTAACCCATACAACCTGTTGAGCACCCTGCCCCCGACCCGAACTTGGTATACAGTGCTTGACTTAAAAGATGCCTTCTTTTGCCTAAGACTGAGTCCCCAGAGTCAACCTCTCTTTGCCTTCGAGTGGAAAGACCCGGAGACTGGGTCTTCGGGATAACTAACGTGGACCAGGCTTCCCCAAGGGTTCAAGAACTCCCCTACGCTGTTTGATGAAGCCCTACACCAGGACTTGGTGGACTTCCGGGTAAGCCACCCAGAGTTAACTCTCCTACAATACGTGGATGACCTATTGTTAGCTGCAGAGACTGAGCAGGGTTGCACCAGAGGTACAGAGGCCCTACTTTGTAGATTGGGAGAGCTAGGATATAGAGCTTCCGCGAAAAAGGCCCAACTTTGCACTCAACGCGTGACCTACCTAGGCTACGTATTGGAGGGGGGTCGGAGGTGGTTGACTGAGGAATGGAAAAAGGCCGTAGCGCTCATTCCACCGCCTAAAAATGCTCGTCACCTCAGGGAGTTCTTGGGCAGCGCTGGTTTCTGCCGCCTCTGGATACCGGGTTTTGCGGAAATGGCAGCATCCCTGTGCCCCCTAACCAGGACAAATTCCCTGTTCATCTGGGGAAGGGAACAACAATTAGCTTTTGACAGAATAAAACGGGCCCTCTTGGAGGCCCCTGCATTAAGCCTCCCGGACCCCACTAAGCCCTTTACCCTCTATGTGGATAAAAAAGGGGAAATGACAAAGGGTGTCTTGACTCAGAATTTGGGGCCCTGGAAAAGACCTGTGGCGTATTTTTCAAAGAAACTGGACAGTGTCGCCTCGGGGTGGCCCCCTTGCCTCCGCATGATTGCGGCTGTGGCCGTCTTAGTGAAAGACTCGGACAAATTGACCTTGGGGCAACCACTCACCATAGTGGCACCCCATGCCATCGAGGCCGTCATCCGCCAACCGCCAGATAGATGGCTCTCGAACACCAGGGTCACTCACTACCAGGCCATGCTGCTCAACCCTGAATGGGTCCGGTATGGGACTGCTGCCTCGCTCAACCCGGCCACCCTGCTTCCTGAGCCGGGGTCTGAATCACAAGTCGACCACGACTGCCACCAAGTGTTAGCCGAAGTGCATGGGACCCGAGAAGACCTGACCGATCTACCCATGTCAGACGCAGTCACCTGGTATACGGATGGGAGCAGCTTCTTGCACCAAGGTGAGAGAAAGGCAGGGGCGGCGGTGGTTGACGGGGAAACTGTCATATGGGCCTCTGCTCTGCCCCCAGGGACTTCGGCACAGAAGGCTGAACTTGTGGCCCTCACTCAAGCACTTCGTGCCGCTGAGAACCGGAGAGTAAATATTTATACAGACAGCCGTTATGCCTTTGCCACTGCACATATACATGGGGAAATATATCGGAGGAGAGGATTGCTAACTTCAGGGGGCAAGGATATTAAAAATAAGCAGGAGATCCTAGACCTCCTACAAGCCCTCCACCTTCCTAAGAAAGTAAGCATCATCCACTGCCCAGGCCATCAGAAGGGAGATGATGCAGTGGCCAAGGGGAATAGAATGGCGGATGAGATAGCTAAAACAAGGGCCCTGGATAGCGTCACTCTAGTAACGCAGTCATCTGAAACCACAAATAACCCTGGGTGGTCATATTCAGAGCAAGATATGACGGCTATCCAGAGACTGGGAGGCGTGTACAACGACCAGCGTAAGGTCTGGGAGATCCAGGGAAAAACAGTATTGCCGAAAAAGAAAGCCAAAGACCTTATAAAAGACCTCCATAGATGGACCCACTTGGGACATAAAAAGTTAAAGGCCCTACTGGACAGAGAGGAACTAACCTATTTCATAATAGGACTGGACTCATTGGTAAAACAAGTGATAGAGTCCTGTGTTCCTTGTGCAAAAGTAAATCCAAAGTGCATTAAAGTACCAGAGGGAACAAGGATGCGAGGGGCATGCCCAGGAACGAACTGGGAAGTGGACTTTACCGAGATTCGTCCCGGTAAATGTGGAATTAAGTACCTTCTAGTATTTGTAGACACTTTCTCCAGCTGGACAGAGGCTTTTCCGGTAAAGAAGAAAACAGCGCAGGTGGTGGTCAAGAAAATCTTGGAAGAAATCTTTCCGCGGTTTGGCCTGCCTAAGGTACTGGGATCCGACAATGGGCCAGCCTTTGTCTCCCGGGTAAGTCAGTTGGTGGCTAAAGTACTGGGGATTAATTGGAAATTGCATTGTGCGTATAGACCCCAGAGCTCAGGACAGGTAGAGCGCATGAATAGAACAATTAAGGAGACCTTAACTAAATTAATGATGGAGACTGGCGCTAGAGACTGGGTTGAGCTATTACCTATGGCCCTGTTCCGGGCTCGCAACACCCCATCCACATTCGGGTTAACTCCGTATAAAATATTGTATGGGGGGTCCTCCCCCAATAGCTGACTTGTTGGGGCCTAGCATTGACTCTTATGCCACTTCCCCCAGTCTGCAGACCCGACTGAGAGCTCTGCAGCTGATTCAAAAGCACGTGTGGAAACCTCTAGCAGCAGTGTACCAATCCAAGTGCCCTGCAGTGCCACACCCGTTCCAGATTGGAGATTCAGTGTACGTCCGTAGACATCAGTCCAGGACCCTCGAGCCGCACTGGAAGGGACCTTACACGGTGCTACTGACGACACCCACTGCAGTGAAGGTCGACGGGATCGCCACTTGGATTCACGCTTCCCACGTCAAGAAGGCACTGCCAAAAGGAGAAGGCCCCGCGGACGACTCAGCCAGATGGACGCTCCAGCGCACTCAAAACCCCCTCAAGATAAGACTTTTAAAAACTGCCTAATGTTTGTAATCATTAGCCTGTTGCTTGTATTACTTATGACTCACCCTAGTCTCACCCTATCCAGCTTGTCCCTCTCAAACGCTCATGCCCCACGAAAGCTCACCTGGGAAGTGATCTCCCCTTTGGGTAGCGTGGCCTGGTCCACCAGCGACATTCGCATCCCAGGGACGTGGTGGCCATCTCTCCACCCAGACGTATGCCAGATGGTCCTGGGGCTAGATACCTGGGATCTACCCGATCAAGACAGCCTCACTCTGAATCCAACGGGTCCGGGCGGAGAGCCTGGTCCCTTGGGATGCAGATACCGATACCGAAGGTGCCGACTACGTCAGCTTGAATTTTATGTGTGCCCCAAGGATGGTAAAAGGCGGGATCAGATTTACCGGTGTGGGGGGCCAGAGTCTCTATACTGTAAAAACTGGGGGTGTGAAACTACGGGGACAGCATACTGGAGGCCATCCTCTAAATGGGACTGGATTACTGTACAATGTAACTTCACTCCTGAGGGAAGAGATCAGTGTCTGAACCTACTCCCGGGAGGTCGTGGGCCCGCTTCCCCATGTGCAAGTTCCCCCATGTGTAATCCCCTTAACATCACTTTCACCGCCTCAGGAAAACAATACGCAGCGCTGTCTAGTTGGATAAAAGGGAAAATTTGGGGAATGCGCTATTACGTCCCTGGTGAAGATTTTGGGTTTTGATTCAAAATTAGACTAAAAATTACTTCTCCCGACCCCCTACCGGTAGAGCCTAACAGGGTTTTCACCCCCGCCTACCAACCGAGCCACCCACGGCTTAAGACCACCAAGCAGCCGGCCCCTAGGGAAATAGGCCCGCCGACACAGACCCCTAAGAGGACGGGGCCATCGCCCCCCCCCCCGCAAGGTTGCCTGCCGGAGAAAGAACAATGTTGCTGATACGGGGTGCCTTTAAGGCGATGAATCAAACCCACCCTGATCTGATAGACCCCTGCTGGCTATGCTTGTCTGCAAGGCCACCCTACTATGAAGGAATAGCTGTTGTTGGGGCCTTTAACACCTCCTTGTCCCATCGGCAGTGTGCTAACACTAACCCCCTAATGACTTTGACAGAGGTCTCGGGTAGGGGATCTTTTGTTGGCAAGCCACCCCTGGCCTACAGGCACCTCTGTAACAGCACCACCAACCCCTCCCGAATACATCGGGACTCGTATTTAGTGCCACCCCCTGGAACCTGGTGGGCATGCTTACACGGCGGCCTCACTCCCTGTGTGTCCACCACTGTCCTCAACGTGACCGGGGGCTTCTGTGTTTTAGTGGTAGTCGTCCCGAAAGTGATTTACCACCCGGAAAACACACTTGAAGAACAGTATGACAGCACTATCACTAGATTCCGGAGGGAGCCAGCCTCCATGACCCTAGCAGTTCTACTGAGTTTTGGGGTAGCGGCCGCCGGGCTGGGCACAGGGACGGCTGCCCTAACCCAGGGGAGCAGCGGGCTGGCAGTCCTCCAGCAGACAGTGGACGCGGACATCATGGAAATAAAACAAAACCTCCAACGATTACAAGAGTCCCTCACTTCCCTTTCAGAGGTTGTGCTCCAAAATCGCAGGGGCCTAGACTTGTTATTTCTAAAACAAGGGGGGCTATGTGCCGCCCTAAAAGAGGAATGCTGCTTCTATATAGACCACTCCGGAGTAGTAAAAGATTCTCTAGCCAAACTAAGAAAACGGCTAGAAAAGAAAAGACGAGAAAGAGAACAGACTCAAAACTGGTTTGAGGAATGGTATAACAGGTCGCCCTGGCTGACAACCTTGCTCTCCACCATAGCAGGCCCCCTCATTATCCTGTTCCTAATCCTGACCTTCGGGCCATGCATTATAAACCGATTACTCCAGTTTGTTAGGGATAGGCTGTCCACCGTACAGGCATTAGTCCTCACACAACAGTATCAAGCCCTGGCCACCAGTGACCATATTGAAACCCCTCATTAACGGGCACACAATTTTAGGATTAAAATTAGTTCAAAGAGAAAATGGGGGAATGAAAGAAGCGGCTGTGAGCCACTATAAAAATAGCCTCTTAAAAAAAAAAAATAAATAAAACTCCTGAGACAAACCATTCCAGAGACGGCCTTGGAAAATGGGGAGTAAACCGGTTCACAGAGAAAGCAGTCAGCTACTAACCAGAGATACACAGAACACCTGCCTTGTAGATAAGCCCCTTCCCTACGCTTGCTCAAGGTTAACTAAGAAAGCTGCAAGGCACGTAGCAACCTATTCCTCTCTCCTAAAAACCCCCTCCCCTAATGTATCCCTTTGACCTAGTACTTTTCCACAGACATTACCACTTTTAGACTGCCATACAAGGCCCGCTACTGAAAATTATCCAATGAACTTACGCCAGTCTATAGTATGTTAATTTTGTGGTTTTGCCTTTTAAAAGCTGTGGAAGATAACTGCTCGGGGCTCCTCTCGCTTGCTTGCTGCTTGCAGCAGTAGAGGGCCCACTTGCGCAAATGAAATAAAATTACCTCCTGTTCTATTGCATCGTCTGGTCTGGAGTCTGTGTTTCTGGGGTTGTCACAAGAGGACACCGCTTTTGGGGTCCTACAGTGAGCAGATTCCACGGGCCACATTTGGCAACACATTCAGAAAATAATTTATTCTGACACAAAGTGATTTTAGAATTTTCTATTATGGAAGGTTCCTGAAGGCAGAATATGAAACAAGTGGGCTGCTTCCAAGCTATCCAAGTGAGATGAGTGTTGTAGAGGTGCAAATGTTTAGGCTTTATCCTACATTGAGTTCCTCTTCCAATCAGCTGGGGAAAGAAAAGAAAAGTAGATCAAAGCTCATGAAATTGTTGCTATCTCAAGAACAGGATGGTTTTTTTAGGAGTCAACTGGTCTCTGCTTTTTCAGGAGAATGTGGCTTCCAAGGCTTTTCATGAGAAATATGCAACAAATATAGCCAAATCTTGTGGCTGCAGAGAAGACCAATGTGTAGGGAACTTGTTTTATTCTCAAACATTGTGAACTAGAAGAGATGCAATCTTTTGCAAAATCCCCAATTCTGTTCCAGAAACTTCTATGCATCTTAAAGGGAGGCTAATACACGTATCCTATGCTTTTCCTGTGATCACAAGAGTCCTGGGACATGAGGAGCAGACTGAGTCCAATACTTGTGTTGGTCTGGATCCACATAAATGAGTGAGGGTTGAGACATGTGTTTGCATTTTAAGCTCTGCTAATATCAAGTGTATCTGAGGATGTGGATGGTTTCCTTGGAGGCAATATTTGGCCTCAAATTCAGGAAGATGCCCATTTCCCACAAAATTATTCTTTCCTTTTTTAAAAGATTTTATTTATTTATTTAAGAGGTAGAGTTACAGACAGAGAGTGGGAGAGACAGGGAGAAGGGTCTTCCATCCACTGGTTCACTCCCCAAATGACCACAATGCTTAGATCTGGGCTGATATGAATCCAAGAACAAGGAGCTTCTTCCAGTTCTCCCAGGTGGGTGCAGGGGCCCAAGAACTTGGGTGATCCTCCACTGTTTTTCCAGGCCATAGAAAAGAGATGGATTGGAAGAGGATCAGGTGGGACTAGAACTAGTACCCACATGGAATACCAGTGCCACTGGTGGAAGCTTGGCCCACTATGCCACAATGCCAGTCTTGAAAATTGTTCTTTCTGGCCCTAGTACTATAGGAGTTCTCCTGTGTTGAACCCTCCTTAACCATTAAATTCCAAATATTCTAACAAATATTTAAACAATATATTTATTTCAAATTTATCATACATGATATATTTATCACTCAATGTAAGTCTTTTTAGGTGGCCCATACACATAGGATAATGCATTAAGGGAGGATAAGAAACATATGTCTGGGCTCAAATGAGAGGAATGTTAAAAGAGATATAGACATTTAGATTTAACTTAATGAGGCTTCCTGTCCTGATCAGCATGGGACAAAATAGGAATGTAGATCAAATATCCTGGTATTGGTGCTATCTCAAGAATGAGATGGATGATGTTAAGAGCCACCAAGTGCCTTTTGCAGTTATGCTCCTTCTTGATGTTTGGGGGAATGTGAATAGAATGTGGCCCAGTCACCTGGTTCCAGATAGGGTAAGTGCATGGATCTGATCTTTATACTTCAAACACAAGATGCAATATTTGGTTAAATGCTTCATTCTGCTCCAGAGATCCCTGAAAATCACATGGGATACCGAGAGGAAGCACCTGGATCCTGGCTTTGGATTGGCACAGTTCTGGCTGTAGCAGCCATTTTGGGGGTGAACCAATGGAAGGAAGACCTTTCTCTCTAGCACTCTCACTGTCTATAACTCTACCTGTCAAATAAAAAAAAAAGAAATCAGTGTGGACACATAAAAATTGTCCACATAAAATGGAATTTGTGGAGATGCAAACATTTAGGGATTTTTCCAGAAAGGGCCTCCTCAATGAATCAGAGCTTCCTCATGTCAGGAGACCAGATACTCACATCATTAACTCCAGATACATAGGAGGACACCCAGACTCAAAAATGTGTATCTGCAGACATTACTTTTCCTAACCTAGACCTCCTTCAGGATGTAGAAACACATCTCAGCAGGACTTAACCCATTTTTATGACAACAGACCTGAGTCCCTCATCACAAGAAAATCTACCAATAAGCCAATAATATTCTTCAGTCTTACAATCAGCTCAGAGGATGCAGTTAATTCTCAGACTGTGATAGAGAAGGAAAGTTCTCTGGGTACCTGAAGTTAATTCTGTATTTTTGTCAAACCTTTAATGATCGATTATGTTACATCATCCCATATGTAAGACACTTTGAAAGCTTAAATGGAGAAAGAAACATACTATTTATAGTTACCTTGAAATAAATATTATGTTTGTAGAGTTCTATTATTTTGAGAAAAGTAGTGAGTGAATGATTAGAGTGCAAGCAGTTTCAAATTCATGTGACAATGGCATACAGTTTGCTTCTAAAGTGTTTTACTAAATGTTCAACTGAAGAAAAGATTCCAGACATAACTGACACATAAGAAATGTATTCATAGGGCTGGCGCCATGGCTCACTAAGCTAATCCTCCTCTTGTGGCACTGGCACTCCAGGTTCTAGTCCTGGTTTCTCTTCTTCCAGTCCAGCTCTCTCCTGTGGCCCGAGAGGGCAGTGGAGGATGGCCCAAGTGCTTGGGATTTGCACCCACATGAGAGACCAGGAGGAAGAACCTGGCTCCTGGCTTTGGATTGGTGCAGTGCGCTGGCCATAGCGGCCATTTAGGGGGTGAACCAATGGAAGGAAGACCTTTCTCTCTCTCTCTCTCTCTCTCTCTCTCTCACTGTCTAACTCTGCCTGTCCAAAAAAAAAAGAAAGAATAAAATAAAGAAATACATTCATGAAAACATTTTTTAGAACTACATTGTCATTTTATTTTGAGAAAAGCACTGATTTCAAATGTTCAAAAGTAGCTGTTTTATAAATAACACACTGTGACAATGTAAACTATGAAGCAATGTGTTCTTAACAGCACTGTTGCTTGACAGACTGTAATGTGTTGCTACTGTGGCTATTTGTTAACCAGCAGTGACTTGTGCTTTTGTACTTTTTCTAAAGAGTTCTTGCATACATTAATAAAGGTTAAAAAAAGGGATTGGCTTTTTTCACTTGAATAATTGATATTTGTATCACAGTTGCCTGAATTATTCACATTATTAGACAAAGACTAGGTCTCATAAACTTATTGGATTCCAAAAGAGACATTTGCTAAGCATACCAAAAATGATGCAATGAAAAGCCATCAGGTGTAAGAAAGCAAAATAATCCTGGATTTATAACTATCCAAGATGATATCATATTTGACATCAAAAACAATATTATTTTCAAATAGAAAGATGAATGATGATGTCAAAACAAGACCTGGGATGTGAAGGTGGCATGTCAAGCATATAATGTATCAAAGGGTCAACTCAACAGGAAGATGTGACTATGGTAAATGTATATGCATTCAATGACTGCTAGAACACCCAGTTATTTAAAACAAATTTTGGGGCTGGCACTGTGGCATAGCAGGTAAAGCCTCTGCCTGCAGTGCTGGGGTCCCATATGGGCACCAGTTTGAGTCCCTGCTCCTCCACTTCTGATCCAGCTCTCTGCTATGGCCTGGGAAAGCAGTAGAGGATGGCCCAAGTCCTTGGGCCCCTGCACTCACATGGGAGACCTGGAAGAAGCTCCTGGTTTCGGATCAGCACAGCTCCGGCCATTGTAGTCACTTGGGGGAGTGAACCAGTGGATTGAAGACCTCTCTCTCTCTCTGCCTCTCCTTCTCTCTCTGTGTAACTCTTTCAAATAAATAAATCTTTAAAAAGTAAAGCAGGCTGGCACCGTGGCTCACTAGGCTAATCCTCCACCTGCGGCGCCAGCACACCAGGTTCTAGTCCCAGTCAGGGTGCTGGATTCTGTCCCGGTTGCCCCTCTTCCAGGCCAGCTCTTTGCTGTGGCCTGGGAGTGCAGTGGAGGATGGCCCAAGTGCTTGGGCCCTGCACCCCATGGGAGACAAGGATAAGTACCTGGCTCCTGCCATCGGATCAGTGCGGTGTGCTGGCTGCAGCATGCCGGCCATGGTGGCCATTGAGGGTGAACCAACGGCAAAGGAAGAGCTTTCTCTCTGTCTCTCTCTCTCACTGTCCACTCTGCCTGTCAAAAAAAAAAAAAAAAAGTAAAGCAAAAGTTAATTGATCCAAAGACATATGCTCCAATACAATAATGTGGGACCCCAACACTCCACTTTCAGCAATGGACAGATTAACTAGGCAAAAAAATCAACAAAAAAACAATGGAGCTAATCTACAATATAGATCAATTGGAGCTAATTGATATCTACAGAACATTTTATTCCACAGCTGCAGAATGCACATTCTTTTTTTTTTTTTTTGATAGGCAGAGTGGACAGTGAGAGAGACAGAGAGAAAGGTCTTTCTTTGCCATTGGTTCACCCTCCAATGACTGCCGTGGCCAGCATGCTACAGCTGGCACACTGTGCTGATCCGATGGCAGGAGCCAGGTGCTTCTCCTGGTCTCCCATGGGGTGCAGGGCCCAAGCACTTGGGCCATCCTCCACTGCACTCCCGGGCCACAGCAGAGAGCTGGCCTGGAAGAGGGGCAACAGGGATAGAATCCAGTGCCCTGACTGGGACTAGAACCTGGGGTGCTGGTGCCACAGGCAGAGGATTAGCCTATTGAGCTGCAGCGTTGGCCTATTCTTTTAATCATTGCATGAAACAGTCTATAGAATAGGTCATACATAACCCCATAAAATATCTCAACAAATTCAAAAATATTAAAATCATAAAGGTATCTTTTCTGACCACAATTAAATGAATCTAGGAATTAGCAACATAAGAAATTCTTGGCTGGCGCTCTGACCGGCCAAGGATGTTAAAGATATCTACAGTGAAAGTTGAAAAATATTAAGGAAAGAAATAGAAAATGCAAAGAAGGATAAATCTCCCATGTTCATGGATTGTAAGAACTAATATCAAACATTAATAATACCTAAAGCAATGTAAAGATTCACTGTAATCACAATTAAAATACCAAAGACATTCTTCTCAGATCAAGAAAATGATCCTAAAATTCATATGGAAACACAAGAGACCTTGAAGAGGTAAATCAATCTTAACTAAAAGAAACCTACAGACATCTCAATAGTAGATTTCAAGACATTCTAGAGAGCAGTTATAATCAAAACAGCCTAGTACTGGCACAAAGTAGACCAATGAAACAGAACAGAAACACCAGAAATATGGACACATATTGGTAAATGCTAACTCTCTGTGTTTACATAGAGATACAATCTAGAGTGAAATGTAAAAAAAAAGCTAGAGTTCTATACACTGCTCTACAGGAGCCCAGTACCCTCTGGCTTCCAGCGGAGTGATGGGGGCAGAAAGTTTTCTTTTTTTCACAGAGTATGGTGATGCTGATTCTGTATAGTTTTTGTTGAGACAAAAAAAAATAAATAAAAATGAATTTGGAAAAGAAGAATGTAGAGATTCTATACCCATTGTATTCTGCTTAAGATATTTTCCCATAGTAAGGTGAGAACCATATTCCTTCTACACCTAATTTGAGGATAGTTTTTTCATTAAATTATGCTGAATTTTATCAAATGCTCTCTGAATCTATCGAGATAACAATATGGTTCTATCCTTTCTTCTATGGATGTGATGTATGATGTTTAATGATTTGTGAATGCTGAATCACCCTTACATCTCTAGGATAAATCTACTCAGTTATGCTGTATGATCTTTTTGATGTGATTTTGGATTTGTTTTGCTAATTGTTTGTTGGCAATTTTTGCATCTATGGTCTTTTTGTGATATGCCTTTGCTTTCTTGTATCAGAGTAATAATGGGCTTGTAAAAAGAGCTTTACAGAGTTCCATCTTGTTCAATATTTTGGAATAGTTCAAAAATAGTGGAGTTAGTTCCTCTTTAAATGTTTCTGTAACTCTGGAGTTAGTTCCTTTTTAAGTGTTTTGTAGAACTCAGTAGGAAAGCCATCAGGTCCTTGACATTTCCTTGAAATGAGAATTCTAATTACTGCTTTAATCACATCACTTGTTAATAGTCTGTTTATGTTTTCTTGAGTTAAACTTGGTAGATTACATGTATCTAAGACTTTGTCCATTTCTCTTATTTACATTTTGTGACCATATTTATTTTTGTTTAAATTTCATTTAATTTGGTTTACTGTAATTTATGCAAGTGCCTGCCAATAAACTAGGTATTACATAATCAACACACATTTTCTCAAATCTGCCCAGTAGTTAGAAAAAGATTGAGATACATGTGCCAAGCTCTCATTTCCATGTATGCTGAAGCTCTGAAAGATAGTACAGATACCAATGAGAGTCAAGTTTATGAAAAGGAGGGGACTAGACTATTTCACAATTTTAGCAGTAGTCTCTACCACACCAAACACTGCAGACAATGAGTAGGTGCTGACAAAACCTATCTTACAACAGTGCCCAGAGAGTAACCTGGATCTTCCTCCCAAGTACAAGGAGGGCATAAAATGAAATCTTGGATGAGGACAACAATGTCTCATTATGAAGCAGTCATCATAAACATCCTTGTCTCATTCACAGCCATCACTCCAGTGAGGACACAAGCCATGTGGCAAAACAAGGGACAAAGAAGAAAAGACTGTCAGTGAGCAGATTACTAATGGGATCTGATTGCAGGGCTTGCATGCCTTAGGAGGCATAGAAGGTTAAAGAAGACATTTTCTGGCCTGAAGGTGTCAACATCATCATTCTACTCCAGATGCTAGAACTGACAGAAGAAAAATTTAATTTAGACAGAGAGAGCTGACAAAAACTACCTAAATATTGTGCCTTCTTTAAAATAAAATGTGGCATTTTATTTTTATTGTCTGGTGGGGGAAAACTGACAGGCTGAGGGGAGAGGGCGAGAGTGTAAGACAGAAAGAGAGAGTAAGGGAGAATAAGAAAGAGAGCATGTGTTCTGGAACAGTTCCTGTTAAACCTTTGCCAGGGGGGTGGGCAGGGAAATAGGAGCAGTGAATCCCCTTAGGGTGGGAGTGCAGCTGACACTTGTGGTTGGGCCATCTGGTCATCTGGCTTCTAGCAATGCCAGCTGAGGCTAGAGCCTAAGATGGCATCTGAGGCATAGATGGCACCACAGATAAGACTGTGCCATTTTACTAACATTCCCCCTTTTGCTTTTTATAAAGCACGTGTTGTATGGATTACATCAGTCCCAAATTCCAGGAGTGGTAGAGGGACAATGATCTGTCTTTAGAGCTACTTCCTGCTGACATGGGGCAATGAGTTACTCTCTCTGGCATAGAGATATGTCTCAAGACTGTCTCCTGAGTGGGGAGACCAGTGTATCCCTGTAGCAGCATTTGGTTGACTGCCTGGTTGGTGAAGGCTTTGGTTCATTCCATTATCACCTCCTGTAAACACTTAAACAGACATGGTAGCATAAAAGACAGGGAGAGATTAGCAACCAACGATCCTAAGAGTGGCATTAACCAAGTGATGAGAGGATTTCACAGAGGAGAGGAAATGGGGAATGGGGTCTCTGTACCCTATTGAAGACTGTTTGATGGATGTAGTTTTACCTGGCCTGATTGGTTAATGTAATAACAACATTGTTTAAGGTCAGTCTATTCTGTAGTACCACACCTATTAGGTGATATGTTTTTGGAGACCTCAGATGGTGTCAGCTGAAGTCTCAATGGACCTAGGCTCTGGCCCCTGGACAGAGACTCCTAACCCTGGGTTGGCAGGCCCTGTGCTGTGGCTTACACTATATTAAAGTTCCCCCTTGAAGTGGATTCCAACACATTCTATCCTTGAGATGTGAGAACCTTGAGCATTTGCAGCTTCCAAGTCTCAACTCCAGAAAACAGACATTTCATGAACAAAACTTGCAGAAGTGCTCTACTTCCAGTTTTTCTACATGCCTACAATGCTATTAATACTAATTTTTTATCAATTTCTTTGTGAAGCAGGAAACTGTAAATTGTCTAGTGCTTATTATAAATCACAAACTATCATCTCCAGTTTTGCTAAGTTTGGTGTAGGAAACACTTGAAATTTAAAATACAAAACTACAATAAAAATCAGTAAATTTTTTTAAAGATTTATTTATTTGAAAGAGTTACACAGAGAGAGGAGAGGCAGAGAAAAAAGAAAGAGGTCTTCCATCTGCTGGTTCACTCCCCAGTTGGCAGCAAAGGCCAGAGCTGCACCGACCCAAAGCCAAGAACCAGGAGCTCTTCCCGGTCTCCCACGTGAATGCGGGGGCCCAAGAATTTGGGCCATATTCTACTGCTGCTTTCCCAGGCCATAGCAGAGAGCTGGATCAGAAGTGGAGAAGCTGGGACTTGAACAAGCACCCATATAGATGCCAGTTCAGCAGGCAGCAGCTTTACCCACTAGGCCACAGTGCCAGCCCCCAAATTGGTAAATTTTTAAAAAGGATTTTCCTCTTAGGGAAAACAAATAAAACAATGACCTGCACTCTATTTCTTTCTTAATAGACATTGTCAAGGGGCCAGTGCTACATCATAGTGGGCAAAGTCACTGCTTGAAGTGGCAGAATCCCATATGAGTGCTGGTTTGAGTCCCAGTTGCTCCACTTCTGATCCAGCTCTCTGCTATGGACTAGAAAAGCAGTAGAGGATGGGCCAAGTCCTTGGGCCATTTCACTCATGTGGGAGACCTGGAAGAAACTCTTGGCTCCTGGCTTTGGATCAGTGCAGCTCTGGCCATTGCAGTCATTTGGGGAATGAACCAGAGGATGGAATACCTCTCTCTCTCTCTCTCTCTCTCTCTCTGCCTCTCTGTAACTCTGCTTTTCAAATAGATAAATCTTTAAAAATTAAAAAAAAGACATTGTCAAATTTGGCTATAAGATAATGACCATTTTGAAATAAATAGTGGTGGGGCCAGTGCTGTGGCATAGTGGGTAAAGGCACTGCCTGTGGTGTCAGCATCCCAGCTGCTCTACTTCTGATCCAGCTCTCTGCTATGGCCTGGGAGACCAATAGAGAATGGCCCAAGTGCTTGGGCCCCCATACCCACATGGGAGACCCAGAAGAAACTCCTGGCTTCTGGATTTGGATTGGCACAGCTCTGTCTATTGCAGCTAATTGAGGAGTGAACCAACAGATGGAAGACCTCTCTCTTTCTCTGCCTCTGCCTCTCTATAGCTCTAGCTTTCAAGTAAATAAATATTTTTAAAAAGAAATAGTAGTAAATATATTCAGAGTTTATAGTCTAGACTCACTGGGACACCAAAAAATTACAAAAATATTTTCCTGTGGGAGTCAGTTGCTTATCAGTTGCTTATAAATAAAATTTTATAAGATACCAATTTAAAAGAACATAAAAATAAGAAAAATCTGTGTTGGTCCACAACTTGACATTTATGGAGCACAACAGCTAGGAATACATTGCAGTCAATTAGTCCACTATTGATACTACTCTGATAATTATTATTAAAATTTGTTCCATATATATTCAAAAATTTTTTTCTTACATTCTTGCTGAAGATATATATAGTACTTTGGAGACATTGGACCAATCCATTCAGTATGCCTGCTTGAAAATATACACAAATGTGGGCCTATGGATCTGTAGCTCTACACACATTTTATAGGCAATTGCATACACACACAGACACACACAATTGAAAATCTGTGCATGTGTGTACATAGTCACCAGTGCATGTATTATAGATGTTGACACTGCAAGACTAGTCAGATTCTTCACTCATCTGAATGCACTTTTTCCACTCATTTGACCTTCATTGTGTAAATAGTTTGATTTTGTCTTGTACCCTACAGAACACTAATCTAGATATCAGCAGTTGACATACCTCAGATGGAACCTTTCTTGTGCTCTATTTCTAATTCTTCCTGAGTATCATCTGTCATTCTCCTAATGTCTTCTATTGTCAGCTCAATCTTCTTGTCAATTTAACAAAAAAGTTAAAAAGTTGGCAATGAAAGTTCATAAATATTATTTTTCTTGCTTCTGAATGAAGTTTTTTACTTTTCTTTGTAGCCTTCACCACTTGAACTTGATGATCACCAGCTTATAGGAACACATATGAAGACAGTTAGGCTTGTTTGCCAGATCCTTCTTCCCGCTGGGCCCCAAAGGGCCTCACGGGGACTTTTAAAATCCTTGAGTGACTAGCCAGTGCCATGGCTTACTAGGCTAATCCTCCGCCTTGTGGCACCGGCACACAGGGTTCTAGTCCTAGTTGGGGAACCAGATTCTGTCCCGGTTGCCCCTCTTCCAGGCCAGCTCTCTGCTGTGGCCCAGGAGTGCAGTGGAGGATGGCCCAAGTGCTTGGGCCTTGCACCCCATGGGAGACCAGGAGAAGCACCTGGCTCCTGCCATTGGATCAGCGTGGTGCACCAGCCGCAGCGTGCTGGCCGCGGCGGCCATTGGAGGGTGAACCAACAGCAAAGGAAGACCTTTCTCTGTCTCTCTCACTGTCCACTCTGTGGTGGTGCACCGGCTGCAGCACACCAGCCATGGCGGCCATTGGAGGGTGAACCAACAGCAAAGGAAGACCTTTCTCTCTGTCTCTCTCTCACTGTCCACTCTGTCAAAAAAAAAAAATCCTTGAGTGACTGGAATAATTCTGGATCTTCATCATCTTTGTAGTCTACTGGTTCAACTTGACATTGATCTGCAATACCTATGTGGACAATTTCAGCCATTTCATCTCTCCTCTTTGTTTCTATTTCTGAATCTCATCAGTGGGAGAGGAGTCAATGTTCATCAATGTGATTTCTAAAAATAAGAGGTAGAGGGAGGCCTAGGAGTGATTCTCTGGGCCATTTTTCTTTGAGCACAGGATGGGGAGAGGTAGATTGTTGTTCTTTCCAGCCTTGCTTTTATTCAGGTGAAATAACACTGACAAGAATATCAACAGTAATAGCAGCAGCTCCTGTGAGTTCTGTTGAGTGCATACCATGTACCTAGGGTCCTAACAGGCTTTACCTTTTTTTTTTTGCCTAAAATAGTTTTTATTTTGCCTGTTTGTATTTCTCATTTAAAGAAATTAAATAGACAAATTGGTAAACCCACATCTTTTTTTCCCCTGACAGAATTCTTAGTCTGTCCTCAAACCATTCCAATAACCATAATGATTGGCAAAACAAAAAATTACAACAAATTATAAAAGAAAGAAAGAAAAATATTAACTGGCTTTTAGTCATAATTCTAGAACCAGCAACCCTCAGAACTGCAATGGAGCCAACAAATTTCTGGCGATGATGCAATGGGTTACAGCTGAGTGTTTTACCCTATTTGAATCAGGTGATCACCTGAGACTGACTGATGCTCAGCGCTGTGATTTGCTACTAGGCAGCCACTTGCTAAACATATAATCACAAGGTAGGCTTTCAGTTGGGCTGGGTGTCAAGCCAGGTTGCAGTTTGCCACATAAAAACGTACATAAAAGCAACTTCAGGTTTAAACTTAATTGAACACTGTGAATGTGGAGAGAATTATTTCACTTTATAATGCTTCCTCCATATTTGGAGCAGTTTTCTTTACTTTCCCCAACCTACCCTTGTTCTATTGTCTGTTTTTTACAACCTGAATTTCTATAATTTTGACAGTTACTCTAAAATATTCAGCATGCTTACATAGCACCAGAGAAATTTGATGAGTAACTCTCAACCTGTGCCAGCTTTAAGAATGTGCAGCTGCTACAGGATCCCACACTCAGAAATACTTTGCACTTGATTTTGATTTCACCTTCTCCAAACTTAATAATTTTAACTTAGAACTTGTGTTTGGTTGAACACAGTCATATGGGCAAATGGAGCATGCGTGTTACAGGGGATGATTGTCAGGTGAGTCCAATATAATCACAGGAATATTACAAAGAGAGACTTCGGGGACAGGGGAAAAGAGAGGTATATGAAGCATGAAAAGGAGGAAGCATGTGAAAATGAACTGGGGCAGGACAAAGAACAGAGTAGGCCTGAGAGACAGACATCAAGGAAAAGGGAAAGAGACTGACTATAAGGAAGGAAAACCTGTTGTTATTTATAGATCAAAACTAGTTAAGGCCGGCGCTGTGGCTCAATAGGCTAATCCTCCACCTTGCAGCACCGGCATACTGGGTTTTAGTCCCGGTAGGGGTGCCAGATTCTTTCCCAGTTGCCCCTCTTCCAGGCCAGCTCTCTGCTGTGGCCAGGGAGTGCAGTGGAGGATGGCCCAAGTGCTTGGGCCCTGCACCCCATGGGAGACCAGGGAAGCACCTGGCTCCTGCCTTTGGATCAGCTCGGTGCGCAGGCTGCAGCGTGCCGGCTGTGGCGGCCATTGGAGGGTGAACCAATGGCAATGGAAGACCTTTCTCTCTATCTCTCCCGCTCACTGTCCACTCTGCCTGTCAAAAAAAAAAAAACTAGTTAATATATTAATTTTAAAAATTCATGTATATAAGGGATGTGCCTAACACTGAAAATTATACACCAGCTTGTAAAGATGAAGGGAACCACAACAGACTACTAAACCTAATCCACACATGTAATTTAATGAACATGGAAGATACAATTATAATTTTTTAAAGATCTATTTATTTGAAAGTCAGAGTTACAGAGAGAGGAGAGGCAGAAACAGAGAGAGAGAGAGAGAGAGAGAGAGAGAGAGAGGTCTTCATCCAATGGTTCACTCCCCAATTAGCTGCAATGGCCGGAGCCGCACAGCCAGGAGCCAGGAGCTTCCTCCAGGTCTCCCATGCAGGTGCAGGGGCCCAAGGATTTGAGCCACCTTCCACAGCTTTCCCAGGCCATAGCAGAGAGCTAGATTGGAAGTGGAGCAGCTGGGTCTCAAACTGGCACCCATATGGGATGCCAGTGCTTCAGGCCAGGACATTAATCTGCTGTGCCAGCCTCAACAATTATAATTTTTTGTATTAGCTATATACTTACATTTATTTTAAAATTTTATTTTGGGGTCAGCGCTGTGGTGTAGCAGGTAAAACCGCCTCCTGAAGTGCCAGCATCCCATATGGGCACTGATTTGGGTCCTGGCTGCTCCACTTTTGATCCAGCTCTCTGCTATGGCCTGAAAGAGTAGTAGAAGATGGCCCAAATTCCTGGTTATGGATTGGCGCAGCTCCAGCTGTTGCAGCCAATCAGGGAATGAAACAGCAGAAGGAAGACCTCTCTTTCTCTCTTCCTCTCCTTTCTCTGTGTAACTCTTTCAAATAAATAAATATTTTAAAAAATTTTATTTTAATATTGATTAGTTTTTAATAGATCCAGTGTGATTTGCAGATACATTCTAAGAACATAACAATACTCCCCTTCCTCCCCCCCCACTGTTTTTCCTTCTCCATTTTTTTATTTTTATTTTTTTAGCTTTTGAGATAACATTTTAAACTTACCTCAAATAAAAAGGCTTATTACTTCAATGAATAAACAGTGTAACAAGCAAAAAGAAAAAAGACTCTAGTTTAATGTGAATATTTACAATGGCTATAAACAGTAATTGAATGGAAAATGACAAGTAAATCTTATCACAGATTATTAAAACTATAATAGTATAAAATTCTTTTAAAATTTATTTACATTATCGGTTTCATGTATTTTAGTTTATTTTATTTATTTTTGTTAAAGATTTATTTGTTTATTTGAAAGAGCTACACAGAGAGAAGGAGAGGCAGAGAGAGAGAGAGAGAGAGAGAGAGGTCTTTCATCCGCTGATACACTCCCCAATTGACTGCAACAGCCAGAGCTGTGCCGATCTGAAGCCAGGAGCCAGGAGCTTCTTCCGGGTCTCCCACGCGGATGCAGGGGCCCAAGGACTTGGTCACCTTCTAAGGCTTTCCCAGGCCATAGCAGAGAGCTGTATCAGAAGTGGAGCAGCTGGGACTTGAACCGGTGCCCATAAGGAATGCTGGCACTGCAGGCGGCGGCTTTACTCCCTATGCCACAGTGCCGGCCCCTCATTTATTTTATATATACAAATTTAGGAACATAGTGATAATTCTCCCCCTACCCTCCCTGCAACCCATGCTCCAATCCTTCCTCATCCTCCCTCTCACATTTTCAGTCTTAATTTTTACAAAAATCTACTTTCAGTTTACTTAGTGATCAGTATAACATTATTAACCACGGTTTGACAAAATTATAAAGCAAATTTGCAAAGCACTATTTGCAGCAGTACTGATACAAGCAGACATTCCTTTTTTGTTTTTTAAATTTTAGTTGCCATGGGCCAGTGCTCTGACTCAACTAGTTAACACCCTGGCCTGAAGTGTCAGCATCCCATATGGGCACCGGTTTGAGTCCCAGCTGCTCCTCTTCCAATCCAGCTCTCTGCTATAGCCTGGGAAAACAGTGGAAGATGGCCCAAGTCCTTGGGCCCTGCACTCATGTGGGAGACCCGAAGGAAGCTCCTGGCTCCTGGCTTTGGATCGGCACAGTTCTGGTCTTTGCAGCCAATTGGGGAGTGAACCAGCAGATGAAAGACCTCTCTCTCTCTCTCTCTCTCTCTCTCTGCCTTTCCTCTCTCTGTGTAACTCTGACTTTCAAATAAATAAATAAATCTTTAAAAATAAATAAATAAATTTTAGTTGCCACATATAAGGGAGAACATGTATTTGTCTTTCTGGGTCTGGCTTATTTCACTCAACATGATGTCCTTCATTTGCATCCATTTTACTTTAAATAGTAGAATTTTATTCTTTTTGATACCTGAATAATAGTCTATTGTCTGTATACATATATAATATTTTAATATTATATATATATAATACTTTCTTTATCCAGTCATGGGCATCTTGGTTTCAAATTATGTCTATTGTGAACAGTGCTGCTATAAACGTGATTATGTAGGTCTCTCTTTGATATATTGTGTTCAAGTTTTTTGGGTATATACCCAGTACTTAGTTGCTGGATCATATGACAAGCCTATTTCTAGTTGTTTTTAAAAGAAATTTCCACACTGTTTTCTACAGTGGCTGCACTAACTTACATTCCCACCAGCAGTGTATAAGTTTTCCCCTTTCTCCACATCCTAACCAGCATTTGTTACTCTCTGGTTTGGATTTTAGCTGTTCTGACAGTACTGAGGTAATATGTCATTGTGATTTTGATTTGCATTTTCCTGGTGGCCAGTGATATTGAGCATTTTTTTCATATATTTGTTGGTCATTTTATCTCTTCTTTTGAGAACAGTCTATTGAAGTCATTTGCCCATTTCTCAATGGCATTGGTTGCTTTTTGTTTAGTTTTTTAAGTTGTTGGTATATTCAGGATTTTAATCCTTTGTAAGATAGTTGGTTTGAAAATATTTTTTCCAATTCTGTTGGGTACCTCTTCTGTCTATTAACCATTTCCTTTGCTATGTAAAAGCTTCTTAGTTTGAGATAGTCAGATTTATTTAGTTTTGCTTTTGTTGCCTGTGCTTTAGGGATCTTGTCCAAGAAGTCATTCTCTACATCAATGTCTTGGAATGTTTCCCCTACATTTTCTTCCAGCAACTTAATAGTCTTGGGCTTTAATTTTAGGTCTTTGATACAACTTGAGCTGATTTTTGTATATGATAAGAGGTATGAATCTAATTTCATTCTTCTACATATATACATCCAGTTTTGCCAGCACCATTTATTGAAGAGATTATCCTTAATGTATGGTCAAAAATCAGTTGACTTGATGTATGTGAATTAATTTCTGAGCTTTCTATTCTGTTCCATTGATCTATTTATCAGTTTTTATGCCAGTATAATGCTGCTTTAGTTACCATAGCTTTGTAGTATGCTTTAAAATCAGGTATTCTGATGCCTCCAGCTTGGTTTTTCTTACTTAGGATTGCTTTGGCTATTTGGTGTCCTTTGTGATTCCATATAAATTTTAGGATTTTTCTTTAATTCTAAAGAATGACATTGGTATTTTGATAGGGTGTACAATAGCTTTAGGAAGTATAGATATTTTGTTTCTTTGAGTTGATGAGCAAAGAATATCAGTTTTAGCATAGTTGATGTTCCCTTTCATCAATATTTGATAATTTTTGTTGTAGAGATCTTTCACTTTGGTTAAATTTATTTCTAAATATTTGGTTATTTGTGGCTATTGTGAAGAGAATTTCTATCTTGATTTCTTTGGAGGACCATTTTTTTTGAGGTATCATGGTATCCTGCTTCTTATTTTCTGTGCCCCTATACTGATGTCTGTGCATCTGGCATAATAGTCCCCTCTTCTTTATGGAGCAGGCTTTATTGGAAAATAATTTGTAGCCCAAGAATGTAGCCCTTGAATGAGTTCTTTTGCTTTAATCAATGTCAACTGTGTCTATAAGTGACACAGTGGTCTGGTTTGCTGCAATATATAGGTGTCACGATGTGAATTTAAAAATATAGAAAATTTTCATGAGATTCAGGCAGTAGACCCATTGAATCCAGGTAAATGAGCCAGCCTTTAAACCAAAATAACCAACTATATGCATTTACATGCATATACCTATGTATCTGTGTGTGTGCATGAGTGTGTGTATGTAAGATCAACTACATTTTTTATATTCCTCTTCAGGTGACAAAAAAGCCTCTGGAAGCCTGGTAGATGGACTGTTGCACATAGAACCCCCCCACACCCACACTCACTTTCTTTCTCTTTCTCTCTTTCCTTCCTTCTTCTCTGAAAAATCCTTCATTGTCTGACTGGCGGGGGACTTAACATCGTTTTCACATGTCTTGGCTGGGCTGAACAGCACTCTGGAAACAAGGAGTCTAGGAGTACTTCTTTTTTTTAAGATTTTATTTATTTGAGAGGTAGAATTACAAACAGTGAGAGGGAGAGACAGAGAGAAAGGTCTTCCTTCTGTTGGTTCACTCCCAGATGGCCTCAATGGCCAGAGCTGCACCAATCCAAAGCCAGGAGCCAGGAGATTCTCCTGGGTCTCCCATGTGGGTGCAGAGGCCTAAGCACTTGGGCCATCCTCTCCTGCCTTCCCAGGCTATAGCAGAGAGCTGGAATGGAAGAGGGGCAACTGGGACTAGAACCAGTGCCCATATGGGTTCTGGCACTGCAGGCAGAGGATTAACCTACTGCTCTATGGAGCCAGCCCCCCAGGAGTACTTTTAAAACAGTCACTTCTGATAACATCTGGCACATCTTTACATGATTTGGCCCAGAAGAAAGGATCCATGATTCTTCCTGGTCATGGATACATAAGCCACAGTGCCTGCAGAAATGGGTAGTGTGTGAGGATCAGCTGCCAGATCTTTGGCCTTTCCCTTCAGCCCTGGTCACAGGTGGGCAAGCACAAGCATAGTGGCTGCAGAGAGTCAATGCCAGGAACTTGACTCCCACATGCTCCAGCTTTCTTTCCATGCCATTAAGTGTTTTATTTATTTATTTATTTATTTATTTATTTATTTATTTATTTTGTGATGGGCTTTGATAATCTCAGATGTGCTTAGACAGAGTTACTTTGTTTGCTGACATGAAAGCAATGAGACAGCAACACTTTATTCCATGATCTGGAATGCACTGGAAATCCAAGGATCCTTGAAAATGTTGGTGGCAAAATGGAATTAAAATATGTTTATATATATATATATTTAAATGCATATCTAGTTTTTTTTTTTTTTTTTTTTTTTTTTTTTTTTTTTTTTAAACTTTTATTTAATGCAT
Source organism: Oryctolagus cuniculus (assembly GCF_964237555.1). Taxonomy (NCBI): domain Eukaryota; kingdom Metazoa; phylum Chordata; class Mammalia; order Lagomorpha; family Leporidae; genus Oryctolagus; species Oryctolagus cuniculus. Next base: position 940,820 of record NW_027208350.1, read on the forward strand.
ATAATTTTCCAAAGTACGACTTATGGATTACAATGGCTTCCCCCCCATACCGTCCCTCCCACCCACAACCCTCCCCTTTCCCACTCCCTCTCCCCTTCCATTCACATCAAGATTCATTTTCGATTATCTTAATATACAGAAGATCAGCTTAGTATACATTAAGTATGGATTTCAACAGTTTGCTCCCACACAGAAACACAAAGTGAAAAATAATAGATGATTTTTTTAAATGATGATGAAATCAGAGCAGACCTATTGTCATGTTTAATCCCAGTGAGAGTCAAGTTTGGAATTGATAATTTCTTTTTTTTTTTTTCTTTTTTTTTTCTTTTTTTTTTTTTTACAGAGGATCAGTTTAGTATGCATTAAGTAAGGATTTCAACAGTTTGCACCCCCATAGAAACACAAAGTGAAATATATTGTTTGAGTACTCATTATAGCATTAAATCTCAATGTACAGCACATTAAGGATAGAGATCCTACATGAGGAGTAAGTGCACAGTGACTCCTGTTGTTGACTTTACCAATTGACACTCCTGTCTATGGCATCAGTAATCTCCCTATGCTCCAGTCATGAGTTTCCAAGGCTATGGAAGCCCTCTGAGTTCTCCGACTCTTATCTTGTTTAGACAAGGTCATAGTCAAAGTGGAGGTTCTCTCCTCCCTTCAGAGAAAGGTACCTCCTTCTTTGATGACCTGTTCTTTCCACTGGGATCTCACTCGCAGAGATCTTTTGCCAGAGTGTCTTGGCTTTCCATGCCTGAAATACTCTCATGAGCTTTTCAGCCAGCTCCGAATGCCTTTAGGGCTGATTCTGAGGCCAGAGTGCTATTTAGGACATCTGCCATTCTATGAGTCTGCTGAGTATCTCACTTCCCATGTTGGATCACTCTCCCCTTTATTTACTCCATCGGTTAGCGTTAGCAGGTACTAGACTTGTCTATGTGTTCCCTTTGATTCCCAGTCCCTTCACCATGACCAACTGTGAACTGAAACTGATCACCTGGAACAGTGAGATGGCATTGGTACATGCCACCTCGATGGGATTGAATTGGAATCCCCTGGTATGCTTCCAACTCCACCACTTGGGGCAAGTCAGCCTGAGCATGTCCCAGATTATACATCTCTTCCCTCTCCCATTCCCACCACCATGTTCAACAGGGATCACATTTCAGTTAATTTTCAACACTTAAGAATAACTGTGCATCAATTACAGATCTAAACCAGTCATATTAAGTAGAACAGATAAAAAAAACTACTAAGAGGGATAATGTATTAAGTTGTTCATTAACAGTCAGGGCTATGCTGATCAAGCCACCATTTCCCATAGTGTCCACCTCACTCCAACAGGTTTCCCTCTTGGTGTTCAGTCAGTCGTCACCGATCAGGGAGAACATATGGTATTTGTCCCTTTGGGACTGGCTTATTTCACTCAGCATGATGTGTTCCAGATTCAAATGCATATCTAGTTTTTTAAAAATATTTATTTTATTTATTTGAAAGACAGAGTTACTGAGAGAGATAGAGACAGAGAGAAAGGTCTTCCATCCACTGGAAATTTACTGTATATGTGTGCAATGGTCATTTTTCCATTCAATTATTATTTATAGCTGTTGTCTATATTCTCACTAGTAGGACCTTTTTGCTTTTGCTTGTTAAATTTCTTATTATGTGAATAGCAAACATTTTACTGTGATGTAATTTTTCTAAAAGATTTTATTTATTTATTTGAGAGGTAGAGTTACAGACAATGGGAGAGGGGCAGAGATAAAGGTCTTCCTTCCATTGGTTTACTCCTCAAATGGCTGCAATGGCTGGAGCTGCACCAATCTGAAGCCAGGAGCCAGAAGCTTCTTCGAGGTCTCCCACATGGGTGCAGGGGCCCAAGCACTTGAGCCATATTCTACTGCTTTCCCAGGCCATAGCAGAGAGCTGAACTGGAATAGGAGCAGCCAGGACTAGAACTGGTGCCCATATGGGATGCTAGTGCCACAGCCCCTGCTGCATCTTGGTGCTGACCCTGTAATGTGAATTTAAAATGTTATTTCACAAACAAACAAACAAAAAAAAAACAAGAAGGAAGGAGAGTGGGTAGTGGGGGGGAGGAGGGAGTGAGGAAGGAAAGGAATATTATTGTGATAGAATTGTACCTACAATGCACATTGAGTGTGTTAAAAACAAATTAAAGATTAAAATTAGAAAAAAGTTAAAGAAAAAACTTCTAAGAGCTGGTGCTGTGGCACAGTAGGTTAATCCTCCACTTGTGGAGCTGGCATCCCATATGCACACCAGTTTTAGCCCCAGATGCTCCTCTTCTGATCCAGCTCTCTTCTGTGGCCTGGGAAGGCAGTGGAAAATAGCTCAAGCACTTGGGTCACTGCAACTGTGTGGGAGACTGGGAAGAAGCTCCTGGCTCCTAGCTTCAGATCGGCTCAGCTCTTGTCATTGTGGCCATCTGGGGAGTGAACCAGGGGATGGAAGACTTTTCTGTCTCTCCCTCTCACTGTAACTCCACCTTTCAAATAAATAAATAAAATATTAAAAAAAAAACTTCTAGTAGACTGATAAAATACCATGCACATAAATTAAAACTATTAAATAAAACCAAATGCATTTTGGTTCATTTGAGTTAATTAAATCTCTGATACACAGGTTATTTAAAATTTGTTGATAAAGCTAAAGATGATTTTAGAGTCATCAACATATTTTGTGCCTGAGGTTGCAAGTCAAGCATTAGTTATTTAATAGGTATTTAAAGTCATAAAAGTATAACTTTTTAAAAAAGATTTATTTATTTTATTTCAAAAACAGAGTCACAGAGAGAGATGAAGAGACACAGAAAGACATCTTCCATCTTCTGGTTCACTCCCCAAATGACCGCAACAGCAGAGCTGAGGTGATATGAAGCCAGGAGGCAGGATTTCCTACAGCTTCCCAATGCAGGTGCAGGGGCCCAAGGACTTGAGACATCTTCCAGTGCTTTCCCATGCCACAGGACAGAGCTGGATCAGAAGTGGAGCACCTAGAACTTGAACCCATATAGGATACTGGCACTGCAGGTGGAAGCTTTATCCACTAAGCCACAGTGCCAACCATGAAAGTGTAACTTTTTTTTTTTAAAAAAGGTTACTTTTTATTTGAAAGTTACAGAGTGAGAGGGAGAGACAGAGAGAGAGTAAGAGAGAGAGAGAGGAGATTTTCCATTTGCTGATTTATTCACCAGATGGCCAGGGCCATAAAGGTATAACTGTTACATAGCAATAAATCATGCAAGTAGAAGTATGATGCAATCAATGTTCATATCTTTCCATATATAAGGTACAGTCAAGTTTCCAATGTTGTTCTTTGCTAAGAATATGACTTGATAATTACCATGCTTTTCTAATATTTTAGCTTATTTTTTAAAGATTTATTTGTTTATTTGAAAGTCAGAGTTAGAGAGAGACAGATCGTCCATCTGCAGGCTCACTTCACAAATGACTGCAATGGTCAGGGATGACCAGGCTAAAGCCAGGAGGCAAAAAATCTTCATCTAGGTCTCCATGTGTGTAGCAGATGCCCAAACACTTGGGCTATCTTCTGCTTTTTCCAGGCCTTTTGCATGGAGCTGGATCCTAAGTGGAGAGGCCAGAACATGAATCGGTTGCCCATATGAGATGCCAACACTGCAGGCAGTGGCTTTTACCCTCTCCACCACAATGCCAATCTCAATATTTTAGTCTATTTTTTAAAGATTTTTTACTTGTTTGAGAGGTAAAGTTACAGACTGAGAGAGGGAGATATATAGACAAAGGTCTTCCATCCACAAATTCACTCCCCAAGTGGCTGCAATGGCTGTAGCTGGGCCAATCCAAAGCCATGAGCCAGGAGCTTCTTCTGAGTATCTCATTTGGGTTCAGGGGCCTAAGCACTTGGGCCATCTTCTACTGTTTTCCCAGACTATAGCAGAGAGCTGGATCAGAAGTGGAGCAGCTGGGACATGAACTGGTGCCCATATGGGTTGCTGATGCTTCAGGTGGAGGCTTAGCCCAGTGTGCCACAGTGCCAGCCCTGTTTTAATTTCTTAATAATCTAGTTATAATTGCTAAAAACAAATTGGGTAAATATAAAAGAGATAAATGTTTCCAAATATCAATCTATGTACTTTTGGCTTCTTAGGCTCTATAAATGGCATCTGATCCTTTTGTAAGTGTGTTTTCATAAACTGTTGATACATAGTAGTTCAAAACTGCTTGCTAGTTTTCAGTAAAATTTAAGTTATTGAGAGTAAGAAATAAGTTTAATCAATATATGGAAATCAAAATTTATAATGGAGTTAGCAAGTCTATGTTAGAAGAGCAAATTACATATATGACATTTTAAAAACTAAAGACCTGGGCTGTGTTGTAGTGCAGCAGAGTAAGCCTTAGCTTACAACACAGATGTCTCATATGAGCAGTGGTTCAAGTCCTGACTTCTCTGCTACAGTGCTAGTGCCCCTGAGAAAACAGCAGAAGATGGCCCACGTCTGTGAGCCCCTGCCACTCATGTGGTAGACAATGACAGAGTTCTTGGCTCCTGGTTTTAGTATGGCCCAGCCCCAGCCATTGTAGTCATTTATGGAGTGAACAAGTTGATAAAATATCTCTGTCTTTCTGTTTCTCCCTCTGCTTCCCTCTTTCTCTCTTTCTATAACACTGCCTTTCACATAAATAATCATTTTTTTAAATTAAGCATTAATACCAAAGTTATACTGGCATATAACTAGAATTTGGCCATGTATGCTAAACAACATGATTTTTAAAAATATATGTTGACATGTTAGTAAAAATCTACGAAAAGTCTTGATCTTTAATTTTAATATCCTTTTTAAAAGTGCAACTTTTAAAAATAGTTTCTATATAATTTATGACCCTCTGTCAACTTTCTAGACTATAGTCTGCAAACTATTTTCTCCTCCTTGATTCTGACAGTGTTGTGACCTGACACTAAATATATTATCTTAGAAGCCAATGATTATAAGATAATTTTGTTCTTTTTTTTTTTTTGACAGGCAGAGTGGACAGTGAGAAAGAGAGACAGAGAGAAAGGTCTTCCTTTTGCCATTGGTTCACCCTTCAATGGCCGCCGCGGCCAGCACACTGCAGCCGGCACACCACACTGATCTGAAGGCAGGAGCCAGGTGCTTCTCCTGGTCTCCCATGGGGTGCAGGGCCCAAGCGCTTGGGCCATCCTCCACTGTACTCCCAGGCCATAGCAGAGAGCTGGCCTAGAAGAGGGCAACCGGGATAGAATCTGGTGCCCCGACCAGGACTAGAACCCAGTGTGCCAGCGCCGCTAGGTGGAGGGTTAGCCTATTGAGCCACAGCACTGGCCAATTTTGTTCTTTACTCTGGCTTTTCTTGATAAATTCAAATTTTCCCATGTAATCAGATAATAAGGTATATTCTTCTATGCAAAGTTTTCTTATATATATTTAGATTTTAAAAAATTTATTTGAAAGGAAGAGTATTAGAGAGGAAGAAAGGGATAAAGAGAGATTTTTTCATTCAAGGTCCACTCCCCACATGACCACAATAGCCAGGGGATGGGCCAGGCTAAATGCCAGAATATATAACTCCATCTGGGTTTCCCAAGTTGGTTGCCAAGGCCAAATAACTTGGCCCATCTTTCGATACTTTCCCAGGCACATTAACTTGGATTTGGATCAGAAGCAGAGCAAACAGAACTCAAACCAGCTGTGATGGCAAATTATTTTTCGGTTGTCTACTGTGCACAGACTTGGTTACTTTCCGTTTGATCCACAAGAAATATGCTGCAAACCTTGTAGTATAAAGAAACAAGCAGTTTATTTAAGTAGCAAATTTTCAGAAGCAGGAGAGAGAGAGGGGGAAAGAGAGAGAGGGAGAGAAAGAGAGAGAGAGAGAGAGAGAGAGAGAGAGAAAGCACAGAGGAGGGAGTTCCTAGGAGTAGGGGACTCAACCTTGGAATTTACCACTAGTCAATCTTCACACAGCACCGGAGGAGGACCCATACTGAGAATGAAACATCATCAGTAATCAGCATGGGCAGCACAGCACCAGAAAAGAATCCATACTGAGAACCAAACATCATCAGTAATCATCACAGGCAACATACAGCCCCAGAAAAGGATCCATACTGAGAACCAAACATCATCAGTAATCATGGGCACATTCAACATTCAGCTTGACTGCGTGTTCTCCCAGGATGAAACAGCAGCAGCAGAGGCTTGCTCTGGCTCTCTTTTAAAGCCCCAAGAGCAAAGATGGCTCATTGCCGAGATTCATGGCAAGCAGTGCGTCCTGTCCCAGATCTTGGCCAGAGGGCCAAGGTGGCAGGCACATTTCAAGATGTTCCTCAGACTTCTGCTCAAGGACCTGCCATGTTCTGCCTTGTTCTCCTCCCAGGAACTGGCCAGGTTCCAGGGAACAGAAGACAGTCAGTCAGTGACAAGTTGCTTACTAGAGCCGAGCCTGGACACAAGCCCCCCCATCCTAAAGAGCTGTCCTTACACCAGCACTTGGATATGAGATACCACTGTTGCAGGTGACAGCTTAACATGCTGGACAACACAAGCTCCACTGTTTACATTGTTTATAAAAACTTAGCACATACTATTCCACTAATTAAGTTTGAGTACTTTTCCATCAACTTGACTTTTCTGAATGAGCATCACCCTATTGGGAGAACAAATACACTACATGAGGTTTTTCTCTATCTTTTGATAATTAAATAAGGAAAAGAAATGTTGCATTTTGTCAAAATAATCTCTTACATTCTCTGCTGTTTTTGTTTGGTTTGAGTGTTTAAAGATTGACTCAGTATTAAAATTTGTTGTCATAATTATGCAATTGCAATTATTCTGAGAATCTAACATATTAATAAATTCCTTAAAAAGAGATGAAAGCTAAAATAATATTTGATATATTTTTTAAAATGTATTTAAATGACTACTTTATAAATGTAATTAAATCTGGTGTATAACTGGTTAAACCACTCTAATTAAAAATGATTATTATTTCATAATTATCAGGGATCCTATTTGGATCAAATATTTTCAAAGCATTTGGTATCTTTGACAGGTTGTCTCAAAATCAAAGTTCTAAAGTAAGTCCTTTGACCTTGAGATTTACAGATCAGTCCCTGGAAATCCTAAAGCCTGTAGTTCTCATCTTGCAGAGATAATACCTAATTAGGCTTACTTTAATTGTAGGGAAAGTATTTTCAAGTTATAAAATCATAAACTTTAAGATACATTTATGTTAGTTTACATATATGACATAAATATTCTACAGATTATGTAATGCTTAGATTTGATGTTCCTAATGAGATTTTATTCATCATGATATATTTTTTTTTTGACAGGCAGAGTGGATAGTGAGAGAGAGAGACAGAGAGAAAGGTCTTCCTTTTGCCGTTGGTTCACTCTCCAATGACAGCCACGGCTGGCGTGCTGCAGCCGGCACACCACGCTGATCCGATGGCAGGAGGCAGGTGCTTCTGGTCTCCCATGGGGTGCAGGGTCCAAGCACTTGGGCCATCCTCCACTGCACTCCCTGGCCATAGCAGAGAGCTAGCCTGGAAGAGGGGCAACTGGGACAGAATCTGGCACCCTGACTGGGACTAGAACCCGGTGTGCCAGTGCCACTAGGTGGAGGATTAGCCTAGTGAGCCATGGCGCCGGCCCATCATATCTTAATTTAAAAGAAGAGTGGTTTAGGATTTTAAAAAGACCTTTAAACTTGTCCTATCCTATCATTGTCTAAAGTGGTGGAGTATTTTGGAAAACATTATTGTCTTTTAAAAAAAAAAAACTATATACAATGGAAATAACTGCATCCCCTTGTCCATTGCTAAATCATTTTCTGAATTTCAATTTTTTAAAAAAAATATTTATTTATTTATTTATTTAAAAGGCAGAGTTACAGAGAGAAAGAAAGAGACACAGAGAGAAACAGATCTCCATCTACAGTTTTTCTCCCTAAATGACTGCAAAAGTCAGGGCTGGACCAGGCTGAAGCCAGGAGCCTAGAACTCCATCTGGGTCTCTCACATGGGTGACAGGGGCCCTCATACCTGGGTCATCTATGCCATCCACCTCCACACTGTCAAGAGGTTCAGCTGCTCAGCACTTAGCCAATCACTCTCCTGCAAGCCCTTCCACAGACATTATCCTTTCTTTCCAACTAGATGGATCAGGACATTTTCCAAACCCTCCTGCACTTTGACCCAGGGACTACGACCCTTCTCACTCACTCTGACTCTTGCTCAGCCTCCCCTCACCAGAAGTCCTTAAATCTGTGCTGCCATACCTATTGTCTGGGTTAGGATACAGGTTGTTGGCTATAAATATAAAGTCATGTTCACACTTTCTGGTTTGCTTTCTTTACCATTATGAGACCAAACCACTATAACATAAATGCAGAACCAAAACTCTTGTCTGGCTCTCTTGGCCCAAGGTATCCTTGCCTATTTTTTGCCAAAAAGAATTCACCAACTTGAGGGAGTTATACAATACATTGACAAGATTCTAATCACCAGACTCAAAGAGTCATTCGCTTCTCTGGTAGATAAGAATCTTGGTGACCAATATTGTCCTTGGATGGATTGTGTAGGGGAATTCCAGGTCTGGGAAGAATGTAATTACCACCTGCATTTAACTCCTAGGTGAACTGAAGCTCACCTGGCCATCATAAAGTCCCTAGAGAGCATGGCATCACTGAACAAAGGAAGGTCACAAGCACCACTGACCAGGAACTTGGACATGAGTTGATCACACACCTCTTAGCTTCAATTTCAATCTATAAGAACCATCAGCCTAACTTCTCAGGAAGCCTGAGAGTTAAGTAATAGCTGCCTGGCTCCTTGCTTTATGCTTTGTAATTAATACCTACTTTCTTCCAGCACCCCGATGTCAGTGATGGGCTTTCTGTGTGGCTGAGATGACCAGATTAGGGGGTTTTTATAGCATAATCTACAAGTAACTTGGAGCAATGATTTGAGAATGAAAGAAATGGGATGAAAATTCTTCATGAACAACAAGAGCTGCCACTGACTTATCAAACACTCATTTCTTGTTTCTTACTCTTGTTGGCTTCAAAAATGAGAAAATAGTCCTTACATTCCAGAATTCATGTCTGAGTGCACACTAGAAAGCTTCCTAAAATGTTATGGTGAAAACAAGCCCAAGCTTGACAAGGAATTAGCATTGTTTGATGAAAGATTTTTTTAAAAAAGATTTATTTATTTGAAAGGTGGAGTTACAGAGAGGCAGAGGCAGAGGCATAGAGAGATCTTCCATTTGTTGGTTCAATATCCAAATAGCCACAACTAAAGGAGCTGGCAGTTCCAAATCCAGGAGCCAGGAGTTTCTTCCAGGTCTCCCACATGGGTGCAGGGGCCCAAGCTCTTGGGCCATCTTCTACTGTTTTCCCAGGCTGTAGCAGAGAGCTGGATGAAAAGTGGAACAGCTGGGTCTTGAACAGGTGCCCATATGGGATGCTGGCACTGAAGGTGTTGGCTTTATGTGCTACACCACAGCACCAGCCCTGAGATTTTCTTTTAAGATTTTTAAAAAATTGACTTGAAATGCAGTAACAAAGAGAGGCAGAGGGACAGTGAGAGATTTTTGATCTGCTGGTTCACTCTCAAATGGCTACAATATGGGGTTAGACCACACCAAAACCAGGATCCAGGAACTTGAGTCTCCCACATTGGTGCAAGGGAACAGTACTTGGGGCATCCTCTGCTGCTTTCCCAGGTACATTAGCAGGGAGCTGGTTCAGAAATAGAGCAGCCTTGTCTTGAACCGGTGACCATATGAGATGCCAGCATTGCAGGCAGAGGCTTAACCTACTACACCACAATGCTAGCCCCATAAGAAATTTTTTTCAGTTGCATATTTGTTTTTTGAAAACCTTTGTGAAAGATATAAGAATTAAAGCAGATTTCTTATGCTTATGGCATATTGCCCATTCCATGAAAGAAAGCAGGAACCAGTTAAAACAAACCAAGTTCAACAAATTGCATTATCTATGGTATCTATTTGAGCAGTTGAAATCAGGGCTGCCTGAGAACAGCCCTTTCCAATAATAAGTGATTACTGTCCTTCCAACACATTCATGAGGCTAAGGATTTCAGATAAGAGATGACTCCACTGCTATAGGCCACCATAGAAACTTCTGTAGCTGCATATACTTCTGACTCCATCTGAGACAGTTAGCCATAGTATTTCTGACTTCTGCTTCCCTTTCCTCTCTGTCCATTCATCACTCCACTCTCAGATGTGGCAGTCCTATCCATGTGGCTTTCAGGCCCTGATGCTGGCCATGCAGCTGTGATGTCCTCTTCTTCCATGGCCCTGGCCCCTGTTCTTCCTGAAGTAAAGAGGCCTTCCCAGATTGCCCATTAACTCAATCATCAGACTCTGGTTGAGAAATCATAGTAGAAGTTTATTCAGCAATAAACTGAAGGTTTCAACCCAGAAACTTCCAGGCAGTTGCTTGGGCTGGTTGATTCACAAACCTATGTGTGGTGACAGGTTTTATGCTTTTGTTGCAAGGGGAAGGAGAGGAGAAGAGAGAGACAGAGACAGAGAGAGAAATCTAACCATTGGTTCATTCCCCAAATTGTTGCAATGGCCAGACCAAAGCCAAGAGTCTGGAACTCCATCCAGGTCTCCCATTGGAGTGGCAGGAGCCAAAGGACTTGGGCTGTCTTCCAACACTTTTCCAGGTGCAGTAACAGGGAGCTGGATAACAAGGAGAGCAGCTGGAACTTGAAACAGTGCTAATACTGGATGTCAGCATTGCAGGTTGTGGCTTAAATCACTGTGCCACAATAATGATCTTGAAAATGAGTATTGTAAGTTTCAAGATTTTGGATCATCCTCTTATAGGATAGGGGTGGTGCCTGGTATAGGGCCTAACTGAATAGTTAAAAGAGGTGGAGTTTGGGGCACATCTTCTTCCCATTGTTTCTCTTCTCCATCTTCTGGGATATTGCCAGGCAGAGGGCTTTCCCAGCCTGAAATGTATAAAATCTCTCTGGGGTATTATTTTACAGAGTTATCAGACAAAGCGACTCTCCTGGTGCTTGACCAGGAATGGTTAGTTCCTTAGAAAGACCCTGGGAACAGGGACCCCACCACCAACAACAGCAAGGTCACCAAACATGGACATGAATTTCAATGTGTGAATACCTGACCAATTCCAATGCATGCTTCTGAGGCTACTGTGTTATAGGCTAATGTTATTAACAGGAAAGAAACTTGATCCAACTGTGACATTGAGGGGAGAAACACCCACCATTGGGAAGTGGTTGGATTGAGATGAGATCATTAGTGTCACACCTTGATTATTTGATTCCAGTGGCTTCATAAGAAAAGGAACAGAGACCAGACCAGACACCAACAGACATGTACATCACCTGTCTTCGGCCACTTCCACTGCTTCCCCAGGCACATTATCAGGAAGCTGAATCAGAAGTGGAGCAGTGTGGACTCAAATTAGCACTCATATGGGATGCTGATATCAGAGTCAGTAACTCAACCTGCTGTGTCACATGATGGCCCCTGTCAGTGCTTTTACAACTCATGGAAAGGGGCATTTTCTGATGGATGTTTTATGTGCTGAGTTAAAATTAATTCTGGTTTACTTGTTTTCTTCCTTACCACTAAAACTGTATCTGGAAACTAAACTCATCAGTGAAGTTTGTCATATTCCAGTGGTTTCTGTGAGTTCAAGTAAAAGATATAATTTAGAACCAGATAATGACTTTAGCTTTGAGAAGAATGCATTTTTACTAAGATAGTAAAAGCTATTAGAGACAAAGGGATAAGAGAAAATAATAAATGATGTGAGTAGAATTGACATTTAGGAGGAGGAAAAAGTTATACCCTTTTTGGAATAGACTGGATTTTAATTTATTTGACTATTTTAATGATTACTTAGGAAATCTCATTGCTGTTTACAGTGCCAGAGAGATACTGAAAACTGAAGATCTCAAATGTGCTGAATTTCTTTTGGAAAGTGGCTAAGGATAATCTCAAATCAAAATACCAGCGGGCCTCTATGTTAAATGGTAGAGAAATGATGCTGGGCTAGAAAAACATGGTCCTTGGCTTCATTGAACCTACAGCAGAAATCAATCTATTCATTCATAAATGTAGAACTATAAAGGATTTTCAAATTGCTTCAGACAAAATGAATGAATTATTACTAGGAAATCTCAGATGGTAGTATTAATTTAGTGGGGTTTTAACTTTATTGCAAAGTAGAGACTACCTTCATTTTAGAAATACATTAATTTAAAAAAAAAAAAAGAAGAAGACCATCTGCCAGGAAGTGAGGGTTCTCATAAGAACCTGTGCCATGCAGTTGTCACTGTCAGCTTCCAAAATGATCTTCTCAGTAAACTTCTCTCATTTGTAAAACAGTTTTTCTCCAATATTTCATTACAGTAAAATTTTTTGCTAGTCAGATTCAGTATTTAAATGCAGCTTGGAAGCCTGTTGTCTTTTTAAATTAGTGAAGTAAACTAAGGCACATGGAAACAGTGAGGTGCAAAACAGAGCAAGACCCATGAGCCCACTGCATCTGCATGGAGAGCTTGTTACATGTTAAATGTTCGCTAACTGTACCAGATCATCCCCTTAAGTCGGGAGTGGGGCCTGAACCTGTGCATTTCTGACAAGTTCCCTGAAATGTGGTGCAACAGATGTGGGAACAATGTGGAGAGAATGATTGTATGAAGGCCCTGACCTATTAGCTCTCTATGACACAGCAAATTAACAGGACAATTCACAGGACAGTAGTAGCCTAGCCATTGAACACCTTTGACACTGCTTCAACTTACCATTATGTCTGCTTAAAGTTACAATGAGGGGCTGGTATTGTGTGCAGTGGGTTAAGCTGCCATCGTGTTGCTAGCATCCCATATCCAAGTGCTGATTTGAGTCCCAGATGCTCTACTGGGAAGATGGAAAACCTTGAAGATGGCTCAGGAATTCAGGCTCCTACCAGCCACATGGGAGATCTGAATGAAATTCAGCTTCCTGGTTTGTTGCACTCATTTGAGGTGTGAAACAGTGGATGCAAAATCTTTTTCTCTCTGTTTCTTCCTCTCTCTGTCACAGCCTTTCAAATAAATAAAATAACTCTTTTAAAAAAGAGAAGTTAGAAGATTTTTTTAAGAATCAAATTTAGTAAACAAGATGGTTGACTCTGGCAGCAGCCAAATGTGCCCATGAAATTCATCCCTTGTAGAGTCTGGGACTGAGCAGGGAATCAAACTTTCTTGATGGTCAAATCCTTTTCCTTGACGGTGCATGGTGAGACAATGTGGTGACCCTATAGGAAATAGGCTCAGTTCGGCCTCTTAATTTCCCATCTGAGAATGGGACTTTGTGGGGAAGAATGCAGAAATGGGCCAAAGGAGTGGAAGTGAGGAGAAAGCACATGAAGGAGGTACCCAGGTGCACCTGGCACCTGACACCTGGCACCTAAGCATAGATGCAACACCCAGTAGGGCACTGATGTAAGACATGAAATAAGGAAGCCCTACACTGCCCAAAATACTAGAACAAATACAGCAGGAGTGGGACCCACACTTGCCTGAGCTTGCAAGTGTCCATAGGTGCAGCTGGTGGCTGCTGCTCCAGGGAAATACTTATGCCAGGATGGCCACTGGCTTCAGAGTACCAGGTGGTCCATAGCAGCAATCTTGGCCACAAAAGCAATCATAGCTTTGGTCCTGGCAGGATTCAGCTGCATGACTGGTTTTGCAAAGGGTGCTAGGGTATGGGGAGAGAATCATGGTGGGCCTGGGACTGAGCTACTGATAGAGCTGTTGTTGTTGGGGAATGGGGCAATCACAAATAATTCACTCCTGGAAAATGGTGGAGACTTGTTGTGCTGCATTCAGTGTGCTCAATATTTTGCTGCCTTTCTCCTTGTCCTGCACCCTTTTTCTTGCTTATGTTTTATTTACACATACTAAAGATGACCAATATTCAGTACCCATTTGGATCAATTTTGGAACTTGTTTCACCAGCAGCCCAATCAGAGTGGAGAATGGCTCTTAAAAGACCCCACAAACCTCAGTGCTCTTCACCCTCTATCTCAACCTCCCAGTCCCAGGTGAGCCTCTGATGCCTTCTGTTTCCAGTTCTAATCTAGTTTGTATTGATGAAACCCATTTTCCAAACCTGGCTTTGCTCACTTAACAATGTTTTGAAATCAACCCTAATCATTGTGTATTCATCCCTTAATCTGTGGGGTGGGGACCCCACAACTTGATTATCCACTCATAAATTGGTGTACATTTGAGTTGTTCCCAGGCTTTTGGTTTAATGAATAAAGTTGCTATGAGCACTTTGGAATATGCTTGTGTGTACATGGATTGTAATTTCATGTCAGTAAATACCTAAGGACTGGAATGGTGAGGGCCTGTGGTCAATGTCTCCCTAACCTTATGAGGTGGTGCTGCATGGCTGTACATAAGGGCTACACCACATCACATTCTAATTAGTACTGCAAGGGGATTCCTAATTCTCCACACTTGCACCAACATCAGTGAATCATGTTTCTCTTTCTGGATGATCCAGTGGATGTGCCTGACCCTCACTTTGGATTTACCCCATTCAGTCCTGGGGCTTGGGGAGACATCAGTTCCAGGGTGCTCCCACCTCATTGCCATGGCAGGAGGAAGGGCTACTGTGAAGTCTACAGGCCTCAGAGACCAGGATACGCAGCCACCCAGGGCCACTGAGCAACAGCTGCCCTCATGAAACAGTTCTGCAACACAAGTTAGTGGGTGTTCTCATGAGAGAAAAGTAGGGATGAATTTCAGCAATACCCTGCAAACTTCAAATGCACTGAATATTCTTACAGTCAGAGTTCTTGGCTGATGATGGCTTCAGCCTTGCAGACACCTGATTGGAATTGTCTTCCAAATGATACAACTCAGTAATTACTTCTATCCTGCCAATCACATAATTTTGTAGGTTGTCATATGTAGAGACTAAAAGGGGAAAGTCAACAACCTAAACATAAGTGCTTGCAATGGCCAAGGCTTATCATTTCACACCTACTCCCCATCCTACCCAGGGCAATTGGATAAAGCCTAGCAGATTAGGCAAAGCTGTCAGTGGTGGTCATGGGATATAATTTGCCAGCCTTGTGTATGCACAATACAGACTTTGAGCAATTTTTTCAAACTGAACTTCATATAGGCTGTGTCATTTTATATTTCTCCCAATTACATATGTGTTGCTATTTTCTCCTCAACCTTGCAATGAAGTATATTATTGTGCTTTGGAATTTTGTTAAACACATGAGTGAAAACAGTTTATCAGAGCAGTTTTATTTTGCATTTCCCTGAAAATGAAAGTATCTTCATATGTTTAAAATGCATTTTGCCTATGTCTGTCAGCATCAGTTTGTACACTTTTGTCTATAAAAGTATACCAAGTTTCTTGTGGTATACTTCTTTTTAAAAAATAGAAATGATTTTGCTGCTTTTTCAATTATAAAATTGTTATTGTAAGAGAAATGAGAGTAGAATGGAGAGGACACAGGATACAAACAACCAAAATGAATTTATTCAAAGAGAAAAATAAATTTTCAGAGGTGACCAACTGGTGGCATGAACACAGATCAAACACATGGCAGAGGGCACAGTCCTCTAGTGGGCCAAGCCTTATATATCTTAGGGTAGGTTAAGGGTGTAGACATGAGGTGGGAGGCAGTAGTCAGAGATGAGTTTCTTTTGCAGGTTTTTCAAGTTTTTTTTTTTTTTGTGGGATTACAAACCTGGAAAAGAATGCAGAGGGTGGGGTGGGGAATTCTTCTCTTGAAATAATGCAAGGGTAAAGGAGTCCATCAGGAAAATTGATTTGCTTTCAGGTAAAGAATCAAGATGGCTGAGGCTTATGTCCTTGTTCCATCAATCTATGCTTCTATGAAGCCAGCATCACCTTAATCCCTAAGCCAGAGAAAGATGCGGCACTGAAAGAAAATTATAGACCAATATCCCTGATGGACATAGACGCAAAAATCCTCAATAAAATTCTTGCCAATAGAATACAACAACACATCAGAAAAATCACCCACCCAGACCAAGTGGGATTTATCCCTGGTATGCAGGGATGGTTCAACATTTGCAAATCAATCAATGTGATTCACCACATTAACAGACTGCAGAAGAAAAACCATATGATTATCTCAATTGATGCAGAGAAAGCATTTGATAAAATTCAACACCCTTTTATGATGGAAACTCTAAGCAAACTGGGTTTGGAAGGAACATTCCTCAGTATAATCAAAGCAATTTATGAAAAACCTACGGCCAGCATCCTATTGAATGGGGAAAAGTTGGAAGCATTTCCACTGAGATCTGGCACCAGACAGGGATGCCCACTCTCACCACTGGTATTTAACATAGTTCTGGAAGTTTTAGCCAGAGCCATCAGACAAGAAGAAATTAAAGGAATACAAATTGAGAAGGAAGAAGTCAAACTATCCCTCTTTGCAGACAATATGATTCTTTACTTAGAGGATCCAAAGAACTCTACTAAGAGACTATTGGAACTCATAGAGGAGTTTGGCAAAGTGGCAGGATATAAAATCAATGCACAAAAATCAACAGCCTTTGTATACACAAGCAATGCCACGGCTGAGAAAGAACTGCTAAGATTAATCCCATTCACAACAGCTACAAAAACAATCAAATACCTTGGAATAAACTTAACCAAGGATGTTAAAGATCTCTATGATGAGAACTACAAAATCTTAAAGAAAGAAATAGAAGAGGATACCAAAAAATGGAAAAATCTTCCATGCTCATGGATTGGAAGAATCAACATCATCAAAATGTCCATTCTCCCAAAAGCAATTTATAGATTCAATGCAATCCCAATCAAGATACCAAAGACCTTCTTCTCTGATCTAGAAAAAATGATGCTGAAATTCATATGGAGGCACAAGAGACCTCGAATAGCTAAAGCAATCTTGTACAACAAAAACAATCTGGCATCACAATACCAGATTTCAGGACATACTACAGGGCAGTTGTAATCAAAACAGCATGGTACTGGTACAGAAACAGATGGACAGACCAGTGGAACAGAATTGAAACACCAGAAATCAACCCAAACATCTACAGCCAACTTATATTTGATCAAGGATCTAAAACCAATTCCTGGAGCAAGGACAGTCTATTCAATGAATGGTGCTGGGAAAACTGGATTTCCACGTGCAGAAGCATGAAGCAAGACCCCTACCTTTCACCTTACACAAAAATCCACTCATTGTGGATTAAAGACCTAAATCTATGACTTGACACCATCAAGTTATTAGAGAACATTGGAGAAACCCTTCAAGATATTGGCACAGGCAAAGAGTTTCTGGAAAAGACCCGGGAGGCACAGGCAGTCAAAGCCAAAATCAACTATTGGGATTGCATCAAATTGAGAAGTTTCTGAACTGCAAAAGAAACAGTCAGGAAAGTGAAGAGACAACCAACAGAATGGGAAAAAATATTTGCAAACTATGCAACAGATAAAGGGTTAATAACCAGAATCTACAAAGAGATCAATAAACTCCACAAAAACAAAACAAACAACCCACTTAAGAGATGGGCCAAGGACCTCAATAGACATTTTTCAAAAGAGGAAATCCAAATGGCCAAGAGAGACATGGAAAAATGTTCAAGATCACTAGCAATCAGAGAAATGCAAATCAAAACCACAATGAGGTTTCACCTCACCCCGGTTAGAATGGCTCACATACAGAAATCTACCAACAACAGATGCTGGCGAGGATGTGGGGAAAAAGGGACACTAACCCACTGTTGGTGGGAATGCAAACTGGTCAAGCCACTATGGAAGTCAGTCTGGAGATTCCTCAGAAACCTGAAGATAACCCTACCGTTCGACCCAGCCATCCCACTCCTTGGAATTTACCCAAAGGAATTTAAATTGGCAAACAAAAAAGCGGTCTGCACCCTAATGTTTATTGCAGCACAATTCACAATAGCAAGACCTGGAACCAACCTAAATGCCCATCAATGGTAGACTGGATAAAGAAATTATGGGATATGTACTCTTTAGAATACTATACCGCAGTAAGAAACAACGAAATCCAGTCATTTGCAACAACATGGAGGAATCTGGAACACATCATGCTGAGTGAAATAAGCCAGTCCCAAAGGGACAAATACCATATGTTCTCCCTGATCAGTGACAACTGACTGAACACCAAAAAGGAAACCTGTTGAAATCTGCTGGAGAGCAGAACAATTGATGTTAAAGTAGAGGCTATTACAAAGGCATGAGTTGGCCACCTTTTTAATATGGATTGTTCCTTCAGATTATACAAAACATGAATATTATCCCCTAAGATTAAAAACATATTTCCTTGAACTAATCTTGTACTAACCCTCTGGGTGAAGAAGCATGCTAAGATTTTGCAAGTATAAAAGCTCTTGTAGGCCAGCACCATGGCTCAATAGGCTAATCCTCTGCCTGCGGCACCAGCACTCCGGGTTCTAGTCCTGGTTGGGGTGCTGGTTCTGTCCTGGTTCCTCCTCTTCCAGTCCAGCTCTCTGCTGTGGCCCAGGAAAGCAGTGGAGGATGGCCCAAGTGTTTGGGCCCTGCACCTGCATGGGAGACCTGGAGGAAGCACCTGGCTACTGGCTTTGGATTGGCACAGCGTGCCAGCCATAGCAGGCATTTGGGGAGTGAACCAACAGAAGAAAGACCTTTCTCTCTGTCTCTCTCTCTCGCTCACTAACTCTGCCTGTCAGAAAAAAAAAGCCCTTGTAAAACTAATAAAATTTGACTATTTCTCTGACAGAAATCTCAGCCCAACCTTCAACTCGCAGTTCCAAATCTCGCTGGAAAACAGCACAAGTGGTCCCCTGAAGAAGACCTGTATCAGAGGTTTGCAGGGCAGACTTCATGAAAAAGCTGGTGAGTCCCCACAGAAGGGGTATGTGGGATAGTGATGGGTCAGAAAACCTCACGAGCTTTTCTACTCATAGATTTAGTCTCTCACTGTTTGAAAGGCATTGGTGTTCAAGTTTCAAAATCTCATTTACAAGAATGTCTAGAGATGGTATGTGAATATACTTCATGTCTTCCTGATGAGGGACTTTGGATTTGGAAGTTTGGGAACGTGTAAAAAATAACGTACATAAAGCATATAGATGAGGGGAATCTATCCCTATGTCCTTTTGGCCAACTTGGGCTTTAATTAGGTAGTGATTTACTCCTTACAAGGCATTGCATTAGAAGCTGATCCACAAGATAATGTGGCTTCTTCATTACGTGAATATGAGTTAGATGATGAAATGGATTCTAAACTACGGCAAAGGGCAAAGGAATTATTGCCTGAATGTAAACCTAAAGAATCTCCACCTGAGCCAATTACAAAATTTGTGACACCTATAACTACTAGCTAGCCAGGAAAACAGATGAAGTCCAGGAGTGTCATCTCACCTTCTGCTCCTCCCTTGTACCCTGATTTACCTGACACAGATGTGGAGGAGGAATAGGATGAGTTGGATAGACAAGCAGAGGATGTCTTTCCAATCCCTCCAGTACAGCCTCCATCTGATAATTTAGGAACTGCTTTCAAAAAATTGAAAGTGAAACCAAAACCTTTTTGAAAACCCATGATTAAGCATCTGCCTGACAATAGGCCACATGAATGGTGACTGTTATTTCCTGTTTCTTACAGCATGGCTGGTAATGATTATGAAAGATTGACCTTAGACACCACAAAAGAATCTAAAAAGCCTTGCTCTGCCTATGGACCAACTTCCCCATATTGTGTGGAATTACTGAAGTGATAGTCCTATGAGGCTAATTGGATACCCCTTTGATTTTTATTTAGTTGCTCACATGGTTCTTATAAAGTCACACCTTGACAGTAGGGACCTCATTTTGGAGCACCTGAGACTCCATCTTGAGAAAACACCCCACCCCATTAGACCCTGGTCTGACACTATGATATATAGCACTCAGACAATAGTAGTACACTGCATCACACTTGGCAAAGCATAGAAACTCCCTAGCATGATCACTCAAGTTTGGAAGCAGATTGGCTGCACCTGGATTAATGATAAATTATAATTTGTCTATGTCCTACATATGATTTAGGCCAATACCTGGATTAAGGTCAAGATTATAATTGAAATTGTTAAGATTGTAACTGATATTGGGGCTGGCACCATGGCACACTAGGTTAATCCTCCACCTGTGGTGCTGGCATTCCATATGGGCACCAGTTCTAGTCCTGGTTGCTCCTCTTCCAGTCCAACTCTCTGCTGTGGCCTGGGAAAGTAGTGGAAGATGGCCCAAGTGCTTGGGCCCCTGCACCTGCATGGGAGACCGAGGGAAGCACCTGGCTCCTGGCTTCAGATTGGCATAGCTCTGGCCATTGTGGCCATTTGGGGAGTGAACAAATGGAGGGAAGACCTTTCTCTCTGTCTGTCTGTAACTCTATCTGTCAAATAAATAAATAAAAAATATTAAAAGAAAAAGATTGTGGGACCGGTGCTGTGGTGCAGTGGGTTAATGCCCTGGCCTGAAGTGCTAGCATCTCATATGGGTGCCAGTTCAAGGCCCAGCTGCTCCACTTCCAATCCAGCTCTCTGCTGTGGCCTGGGAGAGCAGTGGAGGATGGCCCAAGTCCTTGGGGCCCTTGCACCCACATGGAGACCTGGAGGAAGATCCTGGCTACTGGCATTGCAGCCAAGTGGGGAGTGAACCATAAGATGGAAGACCTCTCTCTCTCTCTCTCTCTCTCTCTCTCTCTCCCCCTCTCCTCTCTCTGTGTGACTCTGACTTTCAAATAAATAAATAAATCTTTTAAAAAAAGATTGTAACTTGTATTGTTAAGATTGTTATTGATATTAGTTTCACATAGGTTAGCTTTACCCCAGTAACCATATATTCCCCCCAATACTGACAACCATGTATTGACTCCATTCCTGGCAACTATGTATTCCCCTTCCAATTTTGTGGTTTTTGCCTTTATAAACCCTGTTGCTTTGGGCTTCAAGGTTGAGAGTTCTTAGGGCATGAGCCCAGTCTCCATCACCAACAACAAAGGTTCATCAAGTTTTATTAGTGTGTGGTGCTCCTCTGTATTCACTCAGATACATCATTTACAAGCGGACAGTTTTTACAGTGACAGATGTGGCTGAGTGATGCTGCTCATGCAAAAATTAGATAATTATATCAGAGACAATGAAATAGTGGCATTACTTATGATTATGAGAATAAATCAATGGGCCACTAGAGAACAGCAGGTTATTAGCATACCACAGGAAGCTACAGAAATAATTACAGAGGTGGCCCTCAAAGCATGGAAAAAATTGATAGAAACCACTCATATAGCCAAAGGAATCTTATTCAGATTTTATTAATCATCTCCAGGCTTCTATCTCTAAACAGGTGATAGATTCTCATGCCCAGTCTACGTTACTTCAACAATTGGCTTATGATAATGCTAATGAAGATTGTCAGGCTTTAATCAGACCCATTAAAGATTCAGACAGCATTTTAGATTATATGAAGACATGCAGAAATGTCAGCTCATTTAAGTATCAAGCCTCACTTAATGCCACCGCTAAGTACTTGGTTCAAGAACAACAATTGCAAAAATGCTTTAATTGTAATAAACCAGGACACTGAAAGAAACAATGTCGCTTGCCTGTAATTAAGTCAACAGAAGTAAACAAGAGGGAGCCTGGGTTATGCATCCACTGTAAAAAAGGATCGCATTGGGCCAAAGAATATAAATCAAAATATGATAAAGATGGTAGACTGCTAACTACTATCGTACAGGGAAACTGGACAAGGGGTGTTCTCTCAGCCCCATCAAACTAAGGGAGACAATTATGTTTACACACGCTGAATCTGAAAGTTCTGATATAAAGTGACCCAATATCATGGAATTAACAGTGGAAACTTTTAGAAGTGCAGCTATTGATCTAATACGCCCCCAAGATGTTACTATTAACCCTTGCCAATGTCCACATAAATTTGCGTTAGGATACTGGGGTCCTATAAAACCCAATACTGTGGGTCTCATCTTATCTCTGAAAGCAACTTATCCCTGAAAGGACCTATAGTTCATACTGGGGTCATAGATTAAGATTATCAAGGGGAAATAGCTGTGATGCTCTCAGTGCCAGATTCATGGGCCCTTACAAAAGGTGAAAAAAATAGCTCAGGTGCTAGTATTTACTCATATAAAACCTAAAACACAGGACAAAGAATGTCAAAGAGGATTTGGTAGCATGGATAGAATCGTAGTATTAACATCCACTTTTGGGTCTGAAAATTCAAGGGAAAACTTTTACTGGCATGTTAGATTTGAGATCAATGTTAGTATAATCTCTTTGAAGGAGTGGCCTCTTCAGGCTGCCAACACCGCATTTGTTGAGTTGGGGACCAAAAACACCAATGAAGTATATCAAAGTGTGACTCAACTACTTTGTGAAGGCCCAGAAGGGTTAAAAGCAGTCATATAATCTTTTGTGACCTCAATCTCTATGAATCTCTGGGGATGAGATGTCCATCAACAAGTTGAAGCCTTTATTTATATACCTACACAGTCTAAAGTTAATTACTCTAAAGCTCCTCAACATATGATGAGAAAAATGGGATATACTGTAGGACAGGGATTAGGAGAAGATTCACAAGGAATAACAGAGCCTATTAAAATTCAAGGCAATAGTTCTAGACAGGTACTGGGTTTTTTGTCAGGGCCATTGAGGAACATTCCACTATTCCACCCATAAAAATATTCTGAGCCTCTCTGGACTCCTCTCTGGACTCCCCTAATGAAAGAAAAATTACAGGCTTTACATGATTTGTTGCAAGAACAGCTACAAAATAATTGCTTTGAAGAGTTTTTCTCCCCCTAGAACAATTCCCCTGTATTTGTTAGCAAGAAGAAGTCTGATAAACAAAGATTATTAATTGATTTGGGTAATGTTAATACAACCATGTGGCCAATGGGTGCTTTGCAATGTAGCCTTCCTACATCTATGCTATCCCCAAGACTGGGCTTTGTTTGTTATAGATGTAAAGGACTGTTTTTACCCAATTTCTATTCATTCAGAGGACAGTCCTCACTTTGCATTCTCTGTTCTATCTCTGAGTCAACAACAATCATTGAAATGGCATCAAAACACAGCAGACTCATAAAATGGCAGATGTCCTAAACAGCACTCTGGCCTCAGAATCAGCCCTTAAGGCATTTGGATCTGGCTGAAGAGCCCATGAGAGTATTTTAGGCATGGAAAGCCAAGACACTTTGGCAAAATAAATAAATAAATAAATAAATAAAACCTAAATGAAAGATCTCTGTGAGTGAGATCCCAGTGAAAAGAATGAGCCATAAAAGAAGGAAGTACCTTTCTCTGAAGGGAGGAGAGAACTTCCACTTTGACTATGACCTTGTCTAAATAAGATCAGAGTCGGTGAACTCAAAGGCTTGGCAGCTCATGACAAGAGCCTAGAGTGATTACTGACACCATAAACAAGAGTGTCAGTTTGTTAAGTCAACAAGAGTCACCGTGCACTTACTCCTCATGTAGGATCTCTGTCCTTAATGTGTTGTACAGTGTGAATTAATGCTATAACTAGTACTGAAACAGTATTTTACACTTTGTGTTTCCGTGTGGGTGCAAACTGTTGAAATCTTTACTTAATATATGCTAAATTGATCTTCTGTATATAAAGATAACTGAAAATGAATCTTGATGTGAATGGAATGGGAGAGGGAAGAGTTGCAGGTGGGAGGGAAGTTATGGGGGGAGGAAGCCATTATAATCCATAAGCTGTACTTTGGAAATTTATATTTATCAAATAAAAGTTAAAGAAAAAGAAATGGTATCAATAGAAGGTCTTGCCATAAGGGATGACTAATTCCCCTACTATGTGTCAATTTTATATTGATAAAGTCTTATAACCATTAAGAGACAAGTTTATCACAGCTTATATATTATCCAGTATGTGAACAATATCTTAATAGCTACTTGACAAGAGCTAGACTTACAGCATACACACACACACACACACACACGTATATATAGCTGTATATGGACTTGTTATTGCACTTGATAAAGTACAAAAGCAGACCCCTGTACAGTACCTAGGGTATATGGTTGATCGAACCACTGATTGCCCTCAAAAAATATCTGACAAGATTCATTAAAAACCTTGAATGATTTTTCAAAAGCTGTTAGAAGACATAAATTGGCTATGACCTGCCTTAGGCATACCAAACTACCAATTAACAAATTTATTCTCTGTTTTAGAAGGGGATAGTCAATTAGGCAGCCTACAATATTTGACTGATGAAGCACAGAAAGAAAATCCAGATTACAATAAGACTTCTTACATCACCTTGACCTCTCTTTATCCCTTAACTTACTGATATTCCCTTCTTTACTGTCCCTCACTGGAATATTGACACACAAGATAAACCATTGGAATGTATATATTCACACCATAAAGGCTTTAAGGTTGTAACCCCTTATCTCACTATGATTGCTACTTTAGTTTTTCAGGGCAGACAACGGTGTGTCCAACTACACGGTTTTGATCCTCATAGTATTATTATAGTATTAGAAATAAGCAATTTCTTGCACTATGGAATTCAGCACTGACTTACAAATTGCTTTTGTGGAATACTCTGGCTAAATAGGTAACCATTACCCTGCTGGAAAATTGTGGGACTTTCTGAAGAATATTGCCTTCATTATTCCTCAAATTACTCAACCAGCACTTATTTCCAATGCTCCCACCTATTATATTGATGGCTCTTCCACAGGTAAAGGAGGTATACATGGCCTTGACATTCACAAAACTGTTTCAACTCCTTATACTTCTGCCCGACGTTGCAGTTGATTTCTCAACAATGTTACAGTGGATTCATTTCTGAGAGGAGCAGCATGGTGGGAGCAAGAGGCATGGAGTCACCACACAGACCCCGGGAGTTGGGTGAAAGCAGGCTTGAGGTGAGCAGCCCACAGACTCATTTATTACAGTTGGAACCACATCTTATATAGCCAAGACCAGCCAATCTGGTCAAGGGGCGGTCTATGCCCCAACCAATCACAGCCTGTTGCCAGGCAGTTTCCAATCCATCCAATCACAGCCTGTTGCCAGGCAGGCTCCATTGTCAGGTGGGTTTCAAAGCCATTCCTGAGTAACTGATGCTCACTTGCCAGTGGCCACCTTGGCATGGCCTTCTCATTCCACCACATTTCTCCCTTTTCATTTAGTTTTGAGCAATGGGAGGCATGATTCTTGGCTATACCATTGTTGACCCCATTTCCATGTGGTCTCCGTATGCAGCTATGCCTGTCTTAGGTTGTCCCCCAGGGGATCTTACCCGTCATTGACTAACCAGCACTCAAATTGAAAGACCACAGGATTGTTTGCTCTGATAGGGGTAGGAATGAGGAATAATGGTTATCAGGAATGGCATGACCGCACACAGGCTGTGGGCCATTTGAGTGGCTGACCAGAGCTAGTGGGGTATAAACCAGTAACAGAGGTGGCTATGGGCAGTTTCTCACGGTAGGATGATAGGGCAGGTGCATCTGCTAACAAGGCAGATTCTCAGTCTTGTTCAACTGGTTCTTGTTGGCTGTCAGTTGCAGGCTTGATGTTTCTGGCTGGTACCCAAATGGGCTGTTCTGCATTCTCTGGAAAGACACAAGCATATCTTTTTACAGGTGTTGGAATCCAAGGCCTGAATTTTGCATCCGCTCCTACATTAACAGCAAATGTGCAGGTGGGATGGGGTCCAGCTGCTGCCCTAAGAGTTTGGGGTATCCGAGTGCTGCCACAAATGTGGGGATCCTCACTGGGTGCAGATGGTATGACCTCACATGAATTATTGTCTAGAGGTCCTCTAAGTTCATCCCACGGGTATGTGGGGGGTGGCTGACTAGGCATTGCTACATTGTTTGTTACCTTGTATGCTACATTGTTATTTTCAATGTCCAAGCTCTCTCTCCCTAAGTCATCAACTGTTGTCTGTGAGACAGATGCCTGGAGTGACAGGCTCTTATCACTCACAGATTCACTATGTTTGATAATCTGTACAGGATTCTGAGAGGGGGGTATCTTTCCCATGTCTGAGCACTTAAGAGCAGCATGGCACACCAACTCTAGCCAAAGGAAAGACACGTACAGCACTGCTGCCATAACAAAGCAAATTCCTAGTACCTCAGCTGTTGATGACATTTTGCAGGAGGTTTCCCTACGTTAGACAAACAGATAGTGGTGTATCAGATTGTAAGTATGTCCTATGCTTAGTGGGGGACTTCCTTGATTTGTTAGGTCAAGGCTGTATGCCCACACAGTGTCTCTGGAGCATCACCTCTGTCGAGTGAGGGAAGATGACTTGGTTCCAAATTCTGGGATGATCAGTCCCTTATGTGAATTCGCTGGGCAAACCAAAAGTAAAAGGAGGAGCCGAGAAGCGATGTACGCTTCTGGGCAGTGTGTGCCTAACCTGGGGTCACTTAGACCGAGGACAAGGACAAGGAAAGGGGCATAGGAGGGGGTTCTGTGCTCACCCTCACAGAACTGAACAGCACACAAAACACCGAGGGGCCTTCTTGCCGAAATCCAGGGGGAACCTCGCCAAGTCCAACATGCTGTCTCTTTCTCAGTCACGTTGGTGCACCAGATGTTGCCATTGATTTCTCAACAATGTTGCAGTGGATTCATTTCTGAGAGGAGCAGCATGGTGGGAGCAAGAGGCATGGAGTCACCACACAGACCCCGGGAGTCGGGTGAAAGCAGGCTTGAGGCGAGCAGCCCACAGACTCATTTATTACGGTTGGAACCACATCTTATATAGCCAAGACCAGCCAATCTGGTCAAGGGGTGGTCTATGCCCCAACCAATCACAGCCTGTTGCCAGGCAGGCTCCATTGTCAGGTGGGTTTCAAAGCCATTCCTGAGTAACTGATGCTCACTTGCCAGTGGCCACCTTGGCATGGCCTTCTCATTCCACCACAGCCCAGCAGGTAGAAATGTATGCCCTCATCACACTGTTAGAATTATACTCTACTAGCTTCAATATTATTTTTGACTCAAAATATGTTGTTGGTCTTTTGCCAGCTATTGAGATGACTTTCATTACAAGAAAACACATAGATATTTTTTATCTTTTATTACATTGTTCAACAATGTAATCATACCTTATTTATAGGACATATCCACTCTCACTCTAACCTTCTAGGACCTATGGCTTCCAATAATGCTGTCACTGATGCACTTACAACAGCTCCAATTTTTTCATCTACTCAAGAGGAACATACACATCTACATACTAAAATGCTAACAGATTACATGTACAATATCATATTCCACTATCTCTAGCCAGGAAAATTATCTGCTCTTGTGAAATTTGTGCCCCTCTTCATTCTCAATCCATTCTCAGGGGGTGGGGGTTAACCCACAAGGAATGTCTTCTAATCAGTTATGCAAATGGATGTTACTCATGTCTCTTTGTTCCCTCATCAACCTTACTTGCATGTAGTAATAGATACTTATTCTGCTTTTCTTAGGGCAATACCTGAGTCCTCTGGATCTAGAAAAAGTCTGCTCCTCTCTATTACAAATGTTTGCTATTATGGGAATTCCAACAAGTATTAAAATTGATGCGCCGGCGCCGCAGCTCACTAGGCTAATCCTCCTCCTAGCGGCGCCGGCACACCGGGTTCTAGTCCCGGTCGGGGCGCCGGATTCTGTCCCGGTTGCCCCTCTTCCAGGCCAGCTCTCTGCTGTGGCCAGGGAGTGCAGTGGAGGATGGCCCAGGTGCTTGGGCCCTGCACCCCATGGGAGACCATGAAAAGCACCTGGCTCCTGGCTCCTGCCATCGGATCAGCGCGGTGTGCTGGCCGCAGCGCGCTGGCCGCAGCGGCCATTGGAGGGTGAACCAATGGCAAAGGAAGACCTTTCTCTCTGTCTCTCTGTCTCACTGTCCACTCTGCCTGTCAAAAAATAAAAAAAAAAAAAAATTGATGTTGGCTCAACTCATACTAGCAGAACATTTCAGCATTTCTGTACAGACAGGATATCCATCATGTCACTGGTATACCATATAACTCTCAAGGCCAGGCTATAGTAGAACGTACTCATAAAACACTAGAAATACAATTGTTAAACAACAAAAAAGAGGGAACCCTGAGGGATGTATTGGCACTCACACTCTTAACACTTAATTTTTTGAATTTGCCACAGGGAAATATTATCATGAGAGCAGGAAAACATTTTGCATCACCACAAGAAACTAGTCTTCTTAACTTACAGGTTTGGGCAAAGATATGGGACAGATGGGTTCCCACTTCTCTCCAAACTATAGGGAAAGGGTATGCTTCTGTCATTCCAGATGGATCCTCCAAAACATTCTGGGTTTCCCTTCATCATATCAGGCACAGGGACACTGATGACACTAAGCAACAAGACTATACACCCAGAAATTACAGTCAAAATTATGGGATTATCTTTGAAACCTCGGAGGAAAAGACAATGGATGATATCACCCAATCTACCAACATAGGGACAAATCAAGCACCTTCCAATAAAGGAGAGCAAGTCCTGCACTCCACAAGAAGTCCACTGACACCAGAGAAATTTTTGGCTTTGGTCACTATGGTTACCAGTGCTTCCCTAAGTGCTGAACATATCCACTGGGCTTACATTCTTCATCCTCCTCTGTTGGAAACAATGGACTGGGCTAAGCCAGGACCTGTTATTTTTACAAATGATTCTTGGAATATGCCCTCCCCATGGTCGAAGGATGTTCAGCCTTCCCTTCAGAGGAAGGGAGACCTGTTAATGTCTCTTTAGACTATGAATATTTGCCCTTATATGTTGGTTGCCCTCTTGCATTTCTATTGCAAGACAAGTCTAGGCCCATATTTTACCTCTTAGAAAGGATTTACATGCTCTCATGGGGTTGCTTACTGTGTATTCATTAAATTTTATGGCAATTAATACACAAATGATGAAGGCAAAATGGATGAAAAAGTTTGTATAAAAATCTCTTGTGAACATTGTGTGTATTCACTCACTGGACAAAGTGGAGAGGTCTTATTGGAAAGTCTTGTTGCTGATTGGGGCTCTCATGGAAAATTTCTTAATTATTCAGAATATGGTAATGATATTATGTATGATTATATTACTAAAAAGGTTTGGAATATTTCCCACCATCATGTTGAAGCTAATTATGAGAAACTTATGGCTCGGCACAATGGGGCACTTCCCCTCTACCCCCTGACCAAGACTGCATGTTCCAGGAGAATAGGCCTGGGGGCCAGAACAATGGAAGCTTCTCATAGCATTGTCTGGACTGGCTTGGTGGAAAGGAAATTTCTCTGGCACTTCTTGCTCTATGGCCCATTATTCTTTTGAGTATAATACTACTTTTTATATTCAAGCTGGTGTAAAAGCTGTATGTGTTAGCTGTGGGTTCTTTACAATTTTTTTTTTTTTGGACGGGCAGAGTGGACAGTGAGAGAGAGAGACAGAGAGAGACAGAGAGAAAGGTCTTCCTTTGCCATTGGTTCACCCTCCAATGGCCGCCGTGGCCAACACGCTGTGGCTGGCACACTGTACTGATCCGATGGCAGGAGCCAGCTCCTTATCCTGGTCTCCCATGGGGTGCAGGGCCCAAGCACTTGGGCCATCCTCCACTGCACTCCCTGGCCACAGCAGAGAGCTGGCCTGGAAGAGGGGCAACCGGGACAGAATCTGGCACCCTGACTGGGACTAGAACCTGGTGTGCCAGCGCAGTTCTTTACAATTTGATGAGAGTAATCAAACAATGGATTGTTAGATTGTAAATTGTATACATGTCTTAATCCCTTGATTCATTTTAACAGAAGTATACATTCTACTCTAATATTGAAGGCTAGAACACATCTTTGGCTTCTGGTTAATTCTACAAGATCTTGGGAAGAATCTCTTGCCATAGGGACTATTTCTCAGATGCTTGGGCATTTATTACATTGAACAAAAAGAATGATAGGGTGGATTATTCTAGCTACCATAGGTTTATGATTGTGGCTACTGCCACTGCAGCAGGTGAAGCTTTACAAGAATCTATCTAAACCTATGATTTTGTGACCAAATGGCAACAAGACTAGAAAGTTGTGGGCTCCACAGACTCACATGGATAGTGAGTTAGAAGAAAAAAATTGAAAAATTGCAACAAGCCACTCAATGGTTGGGAGATCAATTTCTAGCTTTACAGCTACAGATAATGTTACACTGTGATTGAAATGTTACCCAATATTGTGTAACTCCTATCCATTATAACCAAACCAAATATCAATAGGCTCTTGTCAAGGGACATATAAAGAGGCTATCAGCTAATCAATCTTTAGATGTGTATGCTCTTCAGTGGGAGAATAGATACATTCTCAAATTGCACAGTATTTCTTTTTTTTTTTTTTGACAGGCAGAGTGGACAGTGAGAGAGAGAGACAGAGAGAAAGGTCTTCCTTTGCCGTTGGTTCACCCTCCAATGGCCGCCGCGGCCGGCGCGCTGCAGCCGGCGCACCGCACTGATCCGATGGCAGGAGCCAGGAGCCAGGTGCTTTTCCTGGTCTCCCATGGGGTGCAGGGCCCAAGCACTTGGGCCATCCTCCACTGCACTCCTGGGCCACAGCAGAGGGCTGGCCTGGAAGAGGGGCAACCGGGACAGAATCCGGCGCCCCGACCGGGACTAGAACCCGGTGTGCCGGCGCCGCTAGGCGGAGGATTAGCCTAGTGAGCCGCGGCGCCGGCCTCAAATTGCACAGTATTTCTTATGAAGGATTAGCTACTGGAATTGCTGAGGCATTACAGGGAATGGACTCTCACTCTTGGTTTCAGAGTATAATACAATCTTCCCTTTCTGGGCACATTTATTGTTATGTTCAGGTTATGTCTGTCTCCACAAATCATCAAACACCAAATGAAACTAACGGCCACTGCCTTAGCAGTTTTGTGCTTAAAAAATAAAAAAGGGTGTGTGTGTGTATGTGGAGACTGGGTTAAGTCAAATCTGAGATGTACATTAGAAGCCTAAAGGACACTTCAGGGAACTGGGGCAAAAGTCACTGTGAACCATATACTAATCTGAGAATGTTCCTTGGTCGGATACCACAAGCAGCCTTTCTCATGCAGCTTCAGGCTATATCTGTACTTGAAGTCAAATATTTTGGCCAGCCCTTTTAATATGGATAGTTCCTTCAGATTATGCAAAACATGAATATTATCTCTTTTGACAGAAAACATATTTCCTGGAACTAATCTTGTACTAACCCCCTGGATAAAGAAGCATGCTGTGATTGTGTGAGTATAAAATTCCTTGTAAAACTAATAAAATTAGACTATTGCTCTGACAGTAGTCCCTGCCCAACCTTCAACTTACAGTTCCAAACCTCGCTGGAAAACAACACACAAGCATGCTGGTTTTATGGAGGAAATCCACTAAAGAGAGTAGAAAATGATCAGAGTACATTGGACTCTTTCAAATTTACTTTCCTGATAGAATTAGGACTAAGGGGACTTTCTTTCCTTTGCAGGCTCAGGAAACCTGGGCCCTTTCTGCCTGCTGCTGCCAATTTCCTTGGTTGTTTGAAAATGGCCCATTTCACAGTTGTATTTGAGCATATAACAGGCAGCAATCAACTCCACTCTGGTTTGGTCTGGTATGTTGAGTTCAGTATAGGAGCTCAGCCTTACACAATGGCCGCCTACAAATTGTGCTTAACAGTGAATAATTTGGGGCAAAATCAAGCAAAATGCTATTCATGTTTTACTTATTAACACATTATTTGTTAATCTGAAATTCAAAGTTAGCTGAATGTCCTGTATTCTGTTTGTGAAATCTATCACCCCTGTTATGGCTGTGGTGGAGACTTGTTGCAGGTATGTGGTGGGAGGAGAACAGAAATCCTATAAGGCTTGTGGAAAGTTTAGCAAGCATGAATGGTGGTTGTAAAAATGGAGGCAAGTGTGTGGACACCAAATCTGTTTTGGAGTTGTAGAAAAAAACTTGGAGATATATTGCTGTGAGATGGGAAGGAAGGAGAGGCACAGGAGCACCTAGGTCTTAATATCTGTTGGATAGATTTTCACTGCTTTGTAGATGTGTGGCTACTGAGTAAATAATAATAAATCAAAATATGATGGAAACTGGGATAAGATATAAGGCATTTCTTTTTTTAATCAATTAATTTATTTGAAAGACAGAGTTACAGAGAGGCAGAGGCAGAGAGAGAGAGAGAGGTCTCCCACCTGCTGGTTCTCTCCCCAGTTGGCTGCAATGGCTGGAGCTGAGCCGATCTGAAGCCAGGAGCCAGGAGCTTCCTCTGGGTCTCCCACATGGGTGCAGGGGCCCAAGGACTTGGGCCATCTTCTACTGCTTTCTCAGGCCACAGCAGAGAGCTGAATCAGAAGTAGAGCAGCTGAGACTCAAACCAGCACCCAGAAAATGCCAGCACTGCAGGTGGTGGCTTGACCCTCTATACCTCAGCACTGGCCCCCAAATAAATAAGTCTTAAAAGGAAACCTGTAAAGTAGTTACAAGAGAACAGTTGCCCAAGATTGAGATTTTTTTTTAAATGGAGCATGTGTAGTATGAGGCCAATGTCTTCACTCTAACTTGGTTATGAGACTAAAACAATTCCTCACTGCTCTAATATGCTGAAGAAATCATCTGAGGGTGAGGGAGATGGATGCTCAGTTGTCACAGCACAGGAAGCAGCATTATTCTAGCAGCATCCATTATGTTTAAGACTTCCACTGTTAGAGATTTGAGGTTACATGATGTACTTTATGCTCATAACTGATGTGGCTGGAGATTTGGTGTTGAATTTATAGCACCAGCAGAACATAAAATGGTGATGTATTTTATTCATGTCAATAAAGGAACGACCTGTGCTTGTTCTACAGAGAATGGAAATTGGAGGTCAAACACCTTTGTATTCCAAAATAGGGTCTCAAAAATTTTGCGATTTTCATTTAAATTGTTAGGAGGCTTGGAGCTATTAGTTAATCTATCTTATAATACATTGTTTAAGATAACACTGAATAAATGATGCAAGTTGTCAATGGATAAGAGATCAACTTATATATCTGCTAGTAATTGATTTATTTCTCTTCAATAAAGTTGCATAAACCAACAAGTTGGCTGCCTGGATTAACCAGTTTGGGAAACAATCTTTTGTAAATGGCTGTAAGGATTCATGTGGCAGAGAAGCAAATACTTCAGAGGGGATTGTGACTGCTACTCAAGGGAGATCATTGACCAATCTTTATAAGAAAATGCCTTTGTATTAGGGAGACTTTGAAGAACTTTGTAATTCTTTCTCTGAGATAATACCAGGCTAAGTTTAAATAGAGATAGTTGTTAGAAAAGGATGTGAACTTCCTCTTTATATAGTAAAAAGAAGTCTTCCTTAACTAGAGATTTGTGGGCTGAGTTTCTGAGGAAGAAAATTTTGTGCTAATTTTCTTTAATTGATTTTCATTTTCTTCAGAAGAGTTTGGGACCTGGAAATTTGGGGAAGAGCAAAGAGATGGTTATATTGTGACATCATTATGGTGCAATAGGACTGTTAAAGTTTAGATGAGTTGGAATTCTTTCAACTTTCCAATGTAACTATCTCTTTAACTGTTATCTTGATGCATCCACCTTTCCAGGATATACCTGTCTCATTCAAGATCAAGACTTCAATCCCTTTGAAAAATCTGATTCTACAACTTAGTTAAACCTGCTAAGAATTTTTCACATGCTTAAGAATTTTTCAGTATTTCCTTGTTCCTTATCTTCTGATTTTCATAATTTGCTTTTTGAAATATTCCTTAAAATCTACTAAGACAAGGATTTTCCTAAAAAAGGAACTTATCAAATTTTAACCTTAATTGGTGTATTAAGACACTAAGATGTCAATGATTACCATGAATACCAACATCAATGATACAATACCTTTATCTGAAATATAATTAAGGTCAAATTATATTTTCATGATTTTTAAATAAATTATAATAGTAAGTGTAACACTTTCCAACTAGCAAATTTGCTCAAATATTTGTTAATAACTTTGAAAATGTATTTATCTCTTGAAAGAATAAACTTAAAGCAAATAAAAATCCATGCAAGTCATGTGAACTGACAGGCATTTGAATTAATATTTTTGGAACCAATATCTATAGGTTTACTTTGATATAGCAACATAATAGCTTGCATATATGAAATGTACTCCAATATTTTTCATAAAACAACTTTAGGAGCTAGCACTGTGGCATACTGGGTAAAGCCACCACCCACAGTGCTGACATCTCTAATAGGTGCCTGTTCAAGTCCTGGCTGTTCCACTTCCAAACAAGCTCTTTGCCATGGCCTGGGAAAGCAATAGAAGGCCCAAGTCCTAGGGCCTCTACACCCATGTAGGAGACCTGGAAGAAGCTCCAGGATCCTTGCTTCAATCAGCTGAGCTCTGGCCATTGGGGTGATTTAGGCAGTGAACCAACAAATGGAAGACCTCCTTCTGCCTCTCCCTCTCTGTAACTCTGCCTAATAAATAAATCTTTAAAAAATAAAAAAATAAAGCAACTCTAACTAGAAAAGAGTGACATACAAGCTTAGCAAGTTATAAAGCTATTTTTAAGGCAGGGACCTTCTTAGCTCCCAAAGGGCTAAATCTCTTTAAATCCAATATCTATTTACAACTAAACCAAATTAGCATGAGAGATAGTACCCTGGCGTCATCATGTATGAGTCTATCATTTACCAAAAATATCTACATAGATTTTAAAATGGATTTGGGCAGCTGACATTGTGGTGTAGCAGATAAAACCACCACCTGCAGCAACAGCATCCCATATGAGTGCCAGCTAGAGGCTCAGCTGCTCCATTTTTGATCCAGTTCTCTGCTAATTTCCCCAGGAATGCAGCAGAGGATGGCCCAAGTATTTGGGCCCCTGCATCCATGTGGGAGACTCAGAAGAAACTCCTGGCTCCTGACTTTTGATTGGCCCTGTTCTGGAAGTTGTGGCCATTTGGGTAGTGACCCAGCTGATGGAAGACTTTCTCTCTCTCTCTCTCTCTCTCTCTCTCTCTCTCTTTTTCTGTAACTATGTCTTTCAAATAAATAAAACAAATCTTTTTTAAAAACTAAAATTATTTTAAAAGAATTTGGACATAGTTTTTATTTTTCTTCACCCTATAATTGCTTTAGGTCAACAATGCCTGGTGAACAATCAGCTAATCTGATGCTGTCTCTGAGACAAGCAAGTGCTCAGGAAACTACAGGACAGTTCTCAAGAGTGACTGTGGACTAGGGACTGCTGTGCCATGGATGAGTTGCCTATAGGACATTGTTAACTTACATCCAAATTTTAGAGAGTGGAAAAAAGAATTGTTCAAGGGAGATTCCTGCCAAATACCTCTGCTGCCACATGATTGAGAGATACATGGCTGCCCCAGATTGAGAGATAACCAATTTCCCTCTTTCCTCTCCCACCAGGCAAAATGGTGGAGCCAAAAAGCTGCAAGCCAGTTTTAAAGTAAATAAAAAGAGTTTAAATCAGTAATTACAGATTTTCTGAAGCCTATGAGTAGAATTTAAACCCTTTAGACCTTTATATAAGCACAACATAACCTTGGCACTACTTCCACAATACCATAATGGATTTTTAGGCCATGGAAAAAGATGCCAATCCTGAGCTGTGTCTGAGTCTTACCATTTGAGAGTTTCAGGGATCCAGTTGGAGGGTAATTTTCTTAAGATTTAATTCTCCTGATCTCTCCCTGGCTTGATCTTCAGATAAGTAGGTTGGCATTTTTAAGGAAGTCAAGATTTGAGGGTCAAAGGAATTCTCAGAATTCACATCGTAGCAGCCCACTATGGATACCTTTTGAAATGAGAGATGTAGAGACTAGAGTGTCCCCAAGTCTCCTTCTCTGTTCCTTGTTTGAAATGTCTTTCAAACCCTGGGCTGTGTGAGCATATCACAGAGCCCACAGTAAGGAGAGGTTGGCAAATAGTAGACTCACTTACCTATACTCAGCCACCCCTTGCCTCTGTCCCCAGGATGTTTGAGCCCTGCTGAGGAGGTTGTTACTTGGCTTAACATTTTGTACACAGAAAGAGTACTTATAAAATATGTTTCTTTGACTAGACAATGTTGAAGAATCAAAAATGAATTACCCGGCCAGCGCCACGGCTCACTAGGCTAATCCTCCACCTGTGGCACCAGCACCCTGGGTTCTAGTCCTGGTTGGGGCACCAGATTCTGTCACAGTTGCTCCTCTTCCAGTCCAGCTCTCTGCTGTGGTCTGGGAAGGCAGTGGAGGATGGCCCAAGCTCTTGAGTCCTGCACCCCCTTGGGAGACCAGGAGGAAGCACCTGGCTCCTGGCTTCGGATCAGTGCAGCACATTGGCCATAATGGCCATTTTGAGGGATGAACCAATGGAAGGAAGACCTTTCTCTCTATCTCTCCCTCTCTCACTGTCTAACTCTGCCTGTCAAAAAAAAAAAAAGGAATTACCCTCCTTTATGTCTCAGTAATGCTAAGGGAGCAATTCTTGCAGAGGGCAATGGAAAAAATAACTGAGAAGCTCCCTCTCAAAAGCCTAACTCATGTAAGTAGAATAGGAACAGTTGTCCATGAGGTAGCTCTCCAGCCTGATACCTTGCAAAGAGTAGTGGAAATGAGGTACATGGTATCCTTCACCAAAAAGGAATGACTGAGACCAGGTACTGAGCCCTGACTGCTGAGTAGATGCAACATTCTTCCTACTTCCCAACATTTGAGGTGAAGATGACCAGGCCCTGGGCAGGTCAAACAAGACAATGAGGGGCAAGATGGCTCAGGTGGAGAGTTCAAATAATGGCAGGTTGGCCTCAGGATCCCACAAGATACCCTGTGTGAGTGCAGCAAAGAGAATTTGGCTGAAAGAGGCAGAGCAGGGAAAAAACCAGGTGTCAGGTTAGAAGAAAATGGTCACGCTTCTGTCTCCAAGAACTGTCAGAGACTTGTTATGACTAGACAGGGCTGGGGAAAGGATAGAAGGCTAGAAATGGAGCACTCCTCTGTGTGAGATTGTCCATGACCTATGCTGTTCTCCTTTTAACCCCACATTGGATGTTGAATATGCTACCAGAGATTGGCTATTTAGGGATTCTTATGTCATACAAGAATTCATACATGCTCCCAAGTTTAATAAAAAAAAAGTAATGAGGAGAATACACCTGACAAGGTAGGCATCTTGATAAAGAACAGAGACACAGTCTATATCCAGACTGGGGCTTATAAGGGAATGTGGTTTAGTTCTTTCCCAAAAAAGTGTTTGCTGGCTGTGTGAAGTAAGCAAAATTTCTCCCAAAGTATTATTACCTAGGGTTATCAGAGTGGTCTTTTAAGCCTGGGCAGAGAGGATTCTCCTGGGAACCTTTCCTTGGAGGGGATGGCTGGGACCAGTTGTAAAGGTATTGGAGGAACTGACAGGATTTTGTAGTATAAAATACTGGGCTGCTACCAAAGTGCACTTCTCAGTATGCTACATTACTTTCCACAGAAATTTTGTTTTCCTTAGGCCCCTCACACCACATAGGCTGGTTTCTAACTTCCTATCTAACACTATGAGCTGGAAACTCAGTCCCACAAATGCATATATTGTTGTGCCTGAGCAAGTGCAAACAGAGAAGGACCACACATGATAAAATCTGATGGCTCATTATTTCTGGTAGTAGAGAACGAGCTCACACCCTAAAGAACTCTCAACCCTGAAGCTCAAAGCAACAGGGTTTATAAAGGCAAAAACTACAAGAAAGGGAGGGGGAATACCTGGTTGTTAGGATGGAGGGAATACGTGGTTACTATGGTCAAGCTGACCCAATGCCAATGCTAAACTAATATCAATTGCAATCTTGACAATAGACAAATTACAATCTTAATATTAATCCAGGTGTACCCTATCTGTCTTAAGCTTGAGCAATCATGCTAGGGAGTTTCTATACTCTTACAAGTGGGATGCAGTGCACTGTTATTGTCTGAGTTTTAGATCATAGCCTCAGACCAGAGTCTCATGGTGGGGGGTGCTTTCTCAAGATGGAGTCTTAGGTTCTCTAAAATGGAGTCCCTACTATCAAGGTGTTGCTTCAATATCAGTGGTATTTGGAGGTGGGATTTTGGGAGCTTTTAGGATTGGAAAATGTTTTCAGAATGAGTGATGAGACTTGTGACCTTCTAAGAGGATGATAAAGGACATGAGCTGACATAAGCCTGCTCTGTCCCCTTCTTTTCCTTCTCTTTCTCTTCCTCCTCCTTCTCCTCTTCCTCCTCCTTCTACAAGATTTAATTATTTACTTGAAAGTCAGAGTTACAAAGAGAGAGAGAGAGGATAGAGAAAGATAGAGAGATCTTCCAAACACTGGTTCATTCCCCAGGTGCCTGCAATGGCTAAGGTTGAATCAGGCTGAATGCAGGAGCCAGGAGCTTCCTCTAGGTCTCCCACATGGGTTCAGACATCCAAGCACTTAGGCCATCCTCTGCTGCTTTTCCAGGCCATTAGCAGGGAACAAGATCAGAAGTGGAACAACCAGGACTCAAATTGGTGCATTATGGGGTGCTGGCATTGCAGGTAATGACTTAACCTACTATGTCACAATGCTGGCCCCTGCTCTGTCTTCTGCCATGTGTGATGTAACCAGAAAGCAATACCAATGCCACATTCTTGGACTTCCTGGATGCAGAACCATGAGCTAAATCGACTTGTATTCTTTATAAATAGCGCAGTCAAATGTATTTTGTTTGTTACAGCAACAGAAAATGTAAAGTAAATAGATCATTCTTTCTTGCTGAAGAGTTGGAATCCACTCTAATAGACACGATCCCAAAAAATGCTTTAAGTGTCTTTAAGGCACCATTAAATAGTGCTTTCTTTTTTTAAAGAAAGCTTTTCAAAAATTTTTTGAAAGGCAAAGTAACAGAGACATCTTCTATACACTGGTTCACTTCTCAAATGGCCACAATGGCCAGAACTGTGTCATGTTCAGGTGCCACTTGGGTCATTTTCTGCTGCTTTTCCAGGCACATTAGCATGGAGCTGAACCAGAAGTGGAACAATCTGGGCTCAAATTTAAGCTTTGATATCAGATTCTGCTGTTGTAGCTTACCCTGCTGTGCCAAAACACCAGCCCCAACAGTTCTTTCTTCTAACATTTTTGTCCTTCCCTTGTCTCCTATGATGCCACACTCTACAACTGGACAAAGATCATTGAGCTGTACTTGGAATTGACCCTCCTGCCCAAAATACAGCAATACATTCTGGGTCAAATGTGTTATAACTACTCCATGTTCTCATAGTTGCTCTATCCATACCTAATACAGTGGGGAAGGAGCTGGACTGCCTATATGTTGTCTGGTGAGGCTGTACCCTGGTTGGGAATGTGATTTGATCCTTCAGATGTGTTGGAATAGAAAATGGTTGATCTACACTAGATTCTATGACACTTAGTGTTGTACTGTCCAATGTGATGATGACTGGCCCCACACAGCTGTCAAATATATGAAATGTGCTTCATCTAAACTAAGATGTGATATGAGTATAAACTACACAGAGGATCCAAATCCATCTTCCAAAATGAGTGGAAAATAAGTCATTAATTTCTGTAATATGGATAGCATGTTGAAACATTTCATATCTATTTGGTCAAATCAGAACTATTAAAATCTAGTATTTATTTTTTACTTTGCTTTTTAAAAATATTTATTTAATTATTCAAAAGGCATAATTACAGAGAAATAGGAGAGACAGAGAGATATTCCATCTGCTGGTTCTCTCCCCAAATGGCTGCAATGGCTGAAGTTGGGCCAGGCTGATGTCAGGAGCCAGGAGTTTCATCCAGATCTCTCATATGTGTGCAGGAGCCCAAGCACTTGGGCCATCATCCACTGCTTTCCCAAGTGCATTAGCAGAGAGCTGGATTGGAAGTGGAGCAACCAGAATTTGAACTGGTGCCCATATGGGATACTGGCACTGCAGACTGTGGCTTAACTTGCTGCACCATAGCAACATCCTCTATTTTATACTTTCTCTCATTAAATATGCAAATCTTGGGGTGGGGATTAGAAAGAGGCTGAGGAATAGGCACCAGTCAGAGAGAAATAACAATCCTGAATGTTCCATAACACAGTGCAGGTGGCTATGGTTCACAACTATGGGTCATATTGTTGAAGGAGTCTAGTTCCAGAAATTCAGGTGGGTGTCCCATGACCTAGAATATTGAGGAAGACAAAGGAGAGTGAACAAAATGTAAATGTTTATTAAGCAAAAAGAATTAAAAAAACCCAAAGTTTTATTGAAGTAAAGGAAAGTTCCACAGTTGCCTTCATATTTATATCCTTTTGACTAGAAGAAGTTTGTGCAGGGGTTTGCAGACATAACCATTGCTGGTGACCTCCTCATTGCTAAGGAATTAGTATCTGGAGGTAGATGGGTCCAGCTATAACTATATTGTGGGAAAACAGGTGAGATGAGTCCAGGTTTGTGTCCTGGTGTCGATGACAATTTATAAGACCAGGCATAATGGTGAGAGTAGAAATGAAGCTTTATTTAAGAACAAAAGAGGGTCTGAACAAATGGAATGACTGGTAGAAAGAGAAATCAATCCACAGGGGCTTGCACTCTAGGGGTATTTGTATGTCTTTAGCATGTTATCTCCAAGGAACAATTGTTCTGGTTATACATGAGCTACTCTGAACACAGGTGCAATTTTAGTGGTGCCCTTTCTAACTTGTTTTTTTTTTCAAAACCTAAATCTTCTTCAAAGGCAAATATTTGT
Source organism: Oryctolagus cuniculus (assembly GCF_964237555.1). NCBI lineage: Eukaryota > Metazoa > Chordata > Mammalia > Lagomorpha > Leporidae > Oryctolagus > Oryctolagus cuniculus. Next base: position 981,708 of record NW_027208350.1, read on the forward strand.
ACAAAGGGGATTCTATCCTATTTTGTGTAGCATGTATGTGCTGGTAAGAAGCAGCAGTGTACATGCCGTCAAGGAGCTTCCTGGATGGAGCAGTCTGCCCTGCTTCCAGTCCCAGGCCCCTTCATTCCCACTTCTGCTTATAGAAACCCTGGGACCAACAGGGGTTAGGGTGATGACTGCTCCAGCTTTTTTAAGCCAAGTAGGGGCAAAATAGGGTTCTTCAGTCAGACTAGGGCTCCAGAAGAATGTGGCCTTTCCAGAGCACCTCAGAACCAATGTGCAGAACCGATGTGTTTCCATTTGGGTTTCCATTTGCATAAATGTCTGGTCTTTGCTTCAAGTCTGGAAGAAACAAATCTAACAAGCAGGTTAAAATGCAGGACTCAAAAATGAGAGTAAGCATTATCATAGACAATGAGCCCAGTAGAGAAGTATCCACATCATGGATGGCAACCAAGATTATTTTTTCCTAGAATTGACCAGTAATTTTTTCTCCACATAGTTTTGTTAACCACATGGCCTTTTGTAGGATTTGACTTATTTGGATTTCTACAGTTCCTGAGTCACTGATAGAGAAGCAGCAAGAGGTGTTTGCCTCTGTACATACTCTTCTTTGTTCAGCTACCATATATACCAAAGCAAGTCTGTGGTCTAAGAATATCTGTATTAGTGAGTTGAGATTTTTGTATGTCTTTGAAGTTAAGGCCATCTTTCTGAGCTATGTCACCCACAATTTTGGTGATGTTAGAGAATTGTAGATGAGTACTAACTACTCCATATGTTACCCCAGCCAGGGATGTCACTAGGGCATGGACATCCAGTGTAATCAAGATTACTACTTTTTGTTTTGTTTTGACTTTATGGTCAGTTGTTGAGGGGGCCTGGTATGTCTTCTCTCAATCAATGTCTAGTTGGAAAAGAAGATTCTTTCAGACCTGGAACCAATTGGCCCAGTGTTGAACATCCTCAGATTTTAACTGAATGGAGGCATCTTATATCCCATGCCTTTTTAGAGTGGTTATTGTAACCTATAAAGAGCATCCCTCATGGAAGACAAAGAAGCCTTTTTGTGGCCATACTGTTAAATTTAAATCTCCAGTAATGTTAAGGACTTGAGTAACATTGTTATTTAGTGGTGAATTATGTCCTAGAGTGTTTTTAAGATTTTGGATACCTTGGGTTTTCTTGACCTTACCTTTATTCATTTTAACCTCACTCTCTTATAGTATGGTTTATCATGCCAACAGATAGAGTAATATGAGTCTTATTTTCACAGATGCTCCTGCAGACTGAGCCCAAGTCAAGAATTGAAGTGTAGCAATAAAATCCTCCATCATTTACATAAAAAGTTACCTGACCCTCTCATGAGAGTTGATCTATGGGTATTGTAGAGTTAGAGAAGGATTGGTTTGATCCTGTTACTATTGCTGTCAACCCATTTTTAATTTGGATGTTAAACCACTGAGGTTCAGTGGCTGTTTTTAAAGAGAAAAAACACATCCAGTAATTATTTAAGTTGGTGATTACATTTGCCAGGAGGACAAGGGAGTTGTGTTTAAATCTGTTAATGTGAAAAGAACCAATTTCTGAGCCCATCAATGTTATACACAACAAGGAAAAAATACCAAATGGAAGAAAAGCAGAACTATTAAGATCCATTTGTCAGCTGTCTAATCAGAAGGGGATGTTACTCCCAGTTTCACCAACAGAGTCAACACTGTCACTCTTGTTAGTAATATTAGCAGAGGAAGACACTGGTCTTGACTGATCATCAGATGTAATTTTTTTGAAGAGGAATTGGGTCCTCAATGGGCTCAAGGGTGTAGGTGTCTGGGTGGGTTGTCTTTTCTTCATCTGGCTTTTTGTGTTAAGACATCCATGTTTGATTCTGGAGTGGTAGGTCCAGGAGTTGGTCCCATTCACCTTGACAATATGGGTAAAGACAGGATCATGATATATGGTCCCTTTCAGATCAGTTTTAAGGAAGGGGATACAGAGGGCAAAGTCTTCCCCAGTACATTATCTCCTGGGTTAAAGAGTGGATTTTTTGAGGCTTAGAGTTAGTTGTTTGGATAGTTTCTTGGAATGTGGTGAGGGAAACAATGTCAGAGATGAAATAAGATTTTTTTTAATCAATGAGGAGGTTATTGCTAAGGAAAGACCACCCATATATCGTCTCATCAGGGCTTAGCCCTATATTTTGGGGAGTATTTTTAAACAAAGCCGTAGGAAGAGGAGAAGTCCAAGAAAATTGTACTTCCTGGGTGAATTTTTTGAGGTGTCTCTTAAATATATTATCTGTGGCTTCAATGAGCTGTGGAAGTGATATTAAATTTTCAAGACTTTAGACAATCCTTGTGTAACAGCAGCCTTAAATGAGAAATTATTTTTACTTTGTAAAGTTCTGGGGAATCTAAATCTAGAAATAATCTTTTCAGTAAGGGTTTTGGATACTTCTATAGCTCACTCAATTTTGCAAGGGAATGCCTTTACCCAGTTAGTGAAGGTATCCACCCTTACCAGTAATAAATGGTATCCTTTGCACTTAGGCATGTGGGTGAGGTCAAGTTGCCAATCTTCTCCAAGATAGCCTCTCTTTCTCTGGGGCTCAGAGGGAGCTATTCTCCTGTTGGGAGGGTTGTTGTATTGACAGACTTCATAGGTGTAAACTATTTATTTGATGGGCTTTGATAAGTTAGGGCTAGCAACAACCTTTGGGCCCACTGGTGGGTTTTTTTGGTTGCAAGGTGTAAAGCTTTAAGCACTTTCCAAGTCATTTTTTGGAAGTAGTAACCTGTCTTCTTCATTTTGCATCCATCCAGAGGGCTTTAGAGAGAATCCCTCTGTTAGTGCCTCATCTCTTTCCCTAGACCCATAATGGGGTCTTCACCTTTTATATTTGAAGAGGGGCTACTGTACTGGGTTTTCTCTAGCTGTCTTTCTAGCCACTTGATCAGCTGTCTTATTTTCATGAGCAACCTCATCATGTCCCTTTTAATATCCCTGACAGTGATGACAGCCACCTCTGAAGGGAGTTGAACAGCTAAAAGCAGTTGGTCAATTTTCTTGTTATATGTAATAGGTGACTCTTTGGCTGTCAAAAAATGTCTTTCCTTCCAAATGTCTGCATGTACATGTAATACCAGAAAAACATACTTCAAGTCCATATATATGTTTACTTCCTTATTCTTACTGATCTTCAGAACTTCAGTTAAGGCAATTAGTTCCACCAGCTGAGTTTTGATGTCCCAAAAGAGATAAACTCAGTAAGATCTCCAAAGGGGAGGTCAATGCATAGCAGCATGACTTGCCCTGGGAATCCCATTTTACAAAATAAGTACCATCAGTAAGTAACATTAGGTCAGGATTGAGGAGTAGGGAATTTTTTTTTAAGTTTTTTATTTTTCAGTTGCATAGGTATGTATTATCACCTGTTTACAGTCATGTTTTATTACTTTTTAAAAGGCACTAACAGCACTCTGGCCTCATAATCAGCCCTTAAGGCATGCGGATCTGGCTGAAAAGCCCATGAGAGTATTTCAGGCATGGAAAGCCAAGACACTCTGGGGGAAAAAAAAACCTAAATGAAAGATCTCCATGAGTGAGATCCCAGTGGAAAGAATGGGTCATCAAAGAAGGAGGTACCTTTCTCTGAAGGGAGGAGAGAACTTCCACTTTGACCATGGTCTTGTCTAAATATGATCAGAGTCAGTGAACTCAGGGGGCTTCCATAGCCTTGGCAGCTCATGACAAGAGCCTAGGGTGATTACTGATGCCATAAACAAGAGTGTCAATTTGTTAAGTCAACAACAGGAGTCACTGTGCACTTACTCCTCATGTAGGATCTTTGTCCTTAGTGTGCTGTACATTGTGATTTAATGCTATAATTAGTACTCAAACAGTATTTTTCACTTTATGCTTCTGTGTGGGAGCAGACTGTTGAAATCTTTACTTAATGTATGCTAAACTGATCTTCTGTATATAAAGAGAATCAAAAATGAATCTTGATGTGAATGGAAGGGGAGAGGGAGTGGATAAGGGGAGGGTTGTGGGTTGGAGGGACGTTATGGGGGGGAAGCCATTGTAATCCATATTCTGTACTTTGGAAATTTATATTCATATTCTGTCTTTGCTACTTGCAAATAAAGAAGTCAAAAAATCTCAAACAAAAAAGGCAAGTAGGTAGCAGGGTTTAACATGGAGCAGGTTTTATGGTGGATAACAGGTCCTTCTAATAATAGCATTTTGTATCTGAGGAGCCTATTATCAAAGATTGAAAGGCTTCCCTTAGCTGTGAGGAGACTTGATACATTGCATGGAGAGTGTACAATTAGTTCCTTTCCCAGAGTTATAAAGTCATCCCATTTTTTATGTATATATAGGTTACAGGTTTTTCCAGTCAGAGTTTGTAACATAACCTGTTTTAAGGACTCACATGCATATTGTATCTTAGCACCCAGACCACATGAATTGTCCCAGTCATTCAGACATCTTTAATGGATTGACATAGTTGTTTGCCCAGTTCTCTGTAATATAAAATCCAGAGTCTACAAAATCTAATAATCTGTCTGAGGATCCTCAATCTCAGAAAAGACGATGGGCTTTAGTCTCCTTTTCCAGGGTACAGGTTTCCTTGTTAAGATTGATGCTTAGGTACTTACTAACCATTCTTTGGCTAAGTTGAGCTTTTGGTCTAGATTCTTTATATCCCTTGGATGACACAAACTTAAGCATAGCAGAGGTTCATTTTTGTAAGTTTTTCTTCATTGGGGAGCATATAAAAAAGTCATCCACATATTGGATAACCTTAATATAAGGAAATGTAAAGAGGCTTAGGTCCTTGGATATAGCCTGTCCAAACAGGTGTGGACTGTCTTGAAACAATTGTGGGAGGACTAAGTGACTTGGGAGGACTGGATGGTCAGATCCTGAAAAGCAAATAAAAACAGATCTTTCAGTGTAAAGGAATATAGGAGAAATGTTTTTTTAAAGTAGAGACAGTAAGCCAGTTTGACTTTTAGGGATTTTAGACAGTAGAGTATAGAGATTGAGCATCATAGGATGTGTAAGAATGACTATCTCATTTATTTTTTTAAAGATTTATTTATTTATTTTAAAGGTAGAGTTACACACAGAGAAAAGGAGAGGCAGAGAGAGAGAGAGAGAGAGAGAAAGAGAGAGGTCTTCCATCTGCTGGTTCACTCCACAATTGGCTGCAATGGCTACTGCTGAGCTGATCTGAAGCCAGGAGTCAGGAGCTTCCTCCAGGTCTTCCATGTGGGTACAGGAGCCCAGAGACTTGGGCCATCTTCTACTGCTTTCCCAGGCCATAGCAGAGAGCTGTATTGGAAGAGGAGCAGCCAGCACTTGAACTGGTGCCTATATGGGATGCAGGCACTGCAGGCAGTGGCTTTATCTAATACATCACAGAGCTGGCCCCTATCTCATTTATTAATCGTAGGCCCTGTAACCAGTCTCTAGTCTCCATTAGGCATTTGGACTCCCAAGATAGAAGTGTTATAGGGACTAATACAGGGGATCAAAAGGCCTTGACATTTTAAGTTTTTTACAATGACTTGTAGCTCCTGTCTAGTTTTGAGTCTTAAGAGATATTGTCTTTGGTTGGGAAACCCTAAGGAAAGTTTTAAGTGAATCTTTATAGGCTCTTATTCAATTGTACACTCAGTTTGTTCTTGTTTAGTCCATAGTGATGGGTTAATGTCTGTTTCCACCAGGGGAGGATTAAAGTCTGGCCAGGCCCCACTAGGACACATGTGCACAGGTGGTATAAAATGTCTCTTTCCAATAAGTAGATTGGGCTTTCAGGAATGACCAGGAAAGAATGGGAGAATAAGACTTCACCTATTTGCATTAGAGTGGGGGCATGAAGCAGCAGTAAGGGCCTGACCTGAGACCCCTTTAACAGTTACTGAATGGGATGGGAAAAGTCCATGGCAGGAGATGAGGACTGAATATGCTGCCCCTGCATCTAAAAAGAAGTTGACTCTTTCCCTTCAACCATCAGGGCCACCAGAGGTGCCCCTTAAGAGATAGTTGTCTGATAAGAGGGTCTTTAGTCCCCTTTAATCCTGTTGTTGCAAGGCCATCTGTCATGACCCGTGCCCAGGACATTTGTCTCCACACACAGTCTGCCTTTTAGTGGTCTCCTTGGCACACAGGGTTGAGTGGCCTCTTTCTTTGAGGACAGTTCTTTTTAAAGTATCCCTCCTGCAGAAGTAGCATATAGCACTAGTTCTTTCTTTTGTTCTCTCAACATGGCCTCCCTACCCTCTGTTACTAGGGCAATGGTCTTTTTTTTAAATTTAGGTTTTTTAAATTTATATTTCTCCTCTTCTTTATTGTATAAATTTTAGTGGCCATACAAACAAGGTTATCTAGGGTGTCTTTTGGCCCTCAAAAGTCTGGAGACTTTTGTAATTTTTTTCTGTTTTTATCTTTAAGAATTAATTTGTCTCTGTAAATGTCAGAGTCTAAGATGGTACGTTTGGAGAGACCCTCTCTGAATTGCTCTAGAAACTCAAAAGAGAACTCTTCACCTCTGTTTTCTGTGACAGAGGAACATAGTTAAGAGGCTTCTTGCATCAACGCTTTAAGCCTTCAATGATGCATAATAAAAATATTGGGCTCTCCACTGCCTCTTTTTTTGGACATAGAAGACCATCCAGTGTCCCAAGTAGTACCTCTGATTCCCAGTGGGGTAAGGAAATAGAGCTCCAGGTCCCCAGTCCTCAGGCCCCCATTTCCTCTACTTTCTCAGTTATATCAGAAGAGTCTGCAGCTCTTGCAGTTTTGCCTCTGGCTTTCTGTCTTTTCCTGTGAGTGGGGCAGGTCAGATTTCTGGGCTGTGGCTCATCTGTTTTCCTCTAGTGTAGGCTGTATTATTCACCTCCATAGGCTACAGCTGCCTTTATGACTGCCTTCTTCTCTGAGGCTGTCAGAGTCTGTTTAAGAAGGAACATTATATCTTTTCAAGTGAGGTTGAACACCTGGCTAACTTTCATAAAAGTTTCAATATACTTATCTGGTTCATCAAGAATTTTCCCATGTCTATTTTGATTTAAGTCTTGGAGAGAGAAAGGGTAGTAGACCCTGATAGGATTTCCACTTGCAGGTGTCCCCTCCTTCCTCAATGGGGTGGTGCATTGGGGTGGCAGCAGAAGAGGTAGGTTTAGGAACTAAAAAAATGGGGCAATTTGGCTTTTTAGAATTTTTGAAGGTATATTTACCTATTTTCATTTTCTTTTTAAAGATTTATTTACTTGAAATCAGAGTTACAGAGAGAGAGAAGGGAGTGATGAAAGGGAGAGAGAGAGAGAGAGGTCTGCTATCTGCTGGTTCACTCCCCAAATGACCACAAAGACCAAGGTTGGGCCAGGCTAAAATCAGGTGATAGGAACTTCTTCTAGGTCCCCCATGTGGATGACCAAGACCAAAACACTTGGGCCATCTTTTGCTGCTTTCTCAAGCAAATATTCAGGGAGCAGGATTGGAAGTAGATCACCCGGGACTCAAACCAGCAGCAATATGTAATGCTGACACTGCAGGCTGCAGCTTTTTCCCATCATGCCACTGTATCAACCCCCCTCCTTTTTTCTTGCTTTTGAACCACTGTCAGGAGAGATGAGTCTCATAAGTATTGTTTGCATAGAGTCTCATTAGTGCAAAGAAAGCCTGAACATATGGGATCTCTGACCACTTGCCCTCCCATTTACAAAAAAAATCTAGTGATGAATAGTATTAACATTTATATTCTCTCTCTTTTAAGCCACTGCTCCCCATCTTTTAGTGGGTAGTTGGGCCAGGCTCAGGTGCCAAAGAAGACTCGCTTCTTCCTTTTCAAGTTCTGTGGATCAAATTTTGATCAGTTGTTGAGAATGCATTCCAACAGAGTTAGAATAGTTGAGGAAATGTTTCCCATCTACAAGACAAGAAAGACCAGCTGTAGGCATCTTCAGGTTTTCCCTCAGTCTGTAGAGGGTCAACAGGATGTCTCCCACCATCCTGAGACTTCCAGATGGGACACCTCACAAAAACTGGTGCCTTTCCATAATCTCCTGAACTTGTCTTGCCCTTTATTAACCTGATGAAGTTTTGCACTTGTAAATGTCACACTCAGTCAGTACTAGGTCTCTGTAGTTTCCATTGGACCCACAACAGAATCTACTGAAGCCACCCAAGAGGAACAAAGGTCTGAAAGGGGCTCTTTTGGGGGTTTAAAGGCAAAGGGGAGGAGACTCCAAGGTGGCAGAATAGTGACAGGACAGTCTGATCTAGGTTAAGCAAAATTGGTAGGAGAAAAGTAGAGAAAGTACACTCCTAAGGTAAATTTGCAGGGGAAACTGCAGTAGGAGGTCCCGTGAAAGTAGTGGAAACAGCCTGGACCTGTGTGGATGGTGCAGACACACAACAATGAGTAAGGACACAACAAAGGGCCCAGCAGTTGGATCTAGAAAAATACCTACTGACTGCAGAAGCCCAGGCCACTGTTGATACAGCTACAGGGAAAGCCTAGTGGACTACACCATGTTTGAGTCCAGCCCAAAAAATTGAGGGGAACAGGGCAACTGCTCACCCAGAGAGGAGGAAAAAAAGCAGCACATCTCTCTCTCCCCATCTCCCTCCTACACATAAAACAGAGACCTGTGGCAAGCTGTAGTAGGGCTGGAATCATTTTTGGACATAAGCAGGTAGCAGATGCTCCAGATCTTGTGTGCACACAGAGCTCCTAGTGGGGATACTCTAACCAATCAACAGTTCAAGAGCAACTGCTGGATATGGCCTCCACCCTGCCAGCTGCAACTACCTGGCAATGGGTAGGGAGGCTGAGCCATCCTGATGGAAAAGAAGTGCCACCTATGGGGACTCTTGTACATGCGCAGCACAATTGTGAAGCCGGTGGGGCTGGGGCCAGCAGGTATTGTGTATCTGTGTGATCCAGAAATTTTACCAGGATGAAAAACTCATGTTCCCTACTGACTTTGTGTCTGGCTAGGAGGATCAGGCTCAATCTGCTGGGGTGGAACACACATTGACAGTGACTCTGGGAACTCCTCAGCCTCTTTGTAAATGGGACAGGCTAGCAGGGCAGAGAGGACCTTCTTGCACTCCTTGGCCATGGGAGCCCTGGGTACTGAGACTGAGAAAGCACTGTGAATGCATGAGTGGAGAAAAGGTATGGTTGGGTTTCTGGCAATCACTGGGTACCGCAGCACACTCTTGGAGTTCCTTGATTTCTGGGAGCAGCTAATATCAGTGGGAACCATGCTCACAGTGAGGACTGTACAGATAATTTATGTGGTTCATATGCAGTGAAGATGAGTGTTGAACACACTAGGGACTAATATTTGGGCACTGCTCAACTTGGAGAGGAGGTGAGGGGGTGATCACACCAACAGAGGCGACCATTCCCAACCCTCCTATTAATCAGAGGAAAGCTACAATGTCCAACTTGGGTATTACCCTGGATAGTCACCCCACCCTGTAGCACTGACCAGAACTCACTATCCACACCAAGCACACACCTCTTGATATTCAATGAAAGTACATACATTCCACTAAGCCACAGAAGTATAGCTCAAAGATATGTCATCAAAAAAAAAATCACAATGTACTCTACAGATGCCTAAAAATAAATGCAAAAATTACAGAAACAAAAATAATAAAGACACCATGATCCCCCCAAAGGAGCACAACAACATTTCAATATTAGAATCTGAAGATAAATAAATTGAGTAAATGCTGGAAACAGAATTCAAAAACTTAATCATAGGATTACTCAAAAGTAATCATAAGCCAATCCATGAACTAAAGAAAACCATACATTATATGATTGAAAATTTTTCCCATGAAATTGATATTTTAAAGAGAAATTGAAATGAAATATTAGAAATTAAGAATTCAATAGATCAAATAAAATGTGGTGGAAAGCCCTAACAACAGACTTAGTAAGGCAGAAAGAAGAATTTCCAAGCTGGAAGAAAACTATCTGGAAATTTTACAGTCAGACCAAAAAAAAAAAAAAGAGGAAATTACAAAAATTAAAAACAACATTGGATATTTACGGGATACTATACAAATGACCCAATATACAGGTCTTAGGAGTTTCTGAAGGTGTGGAAAGAGAGAATGGATTAGAAGGCCTATTCAGTAAAATAATTGCACAAAACTTCCCTAATTTGGAGAAAGTAAAGGAAACATATAGAACTCCTAACAAAGATAACCAGAAAAGATCTTCACCACGACACACTGTAGTCAAACTTTCTACAGTAAAACATAAAACATAAAGAAAATATTCTAAAATGTTCATGAGAGAAACATCAAATTACTTTCAGAGGATCTCCAATTAGAATCTCAGCTGACTTCTCATCAAAAACCCTACAGGCTAGAAGAGAATGGCAAGATATAGTCCAAAACTTAAGAGAACCAAACCTGTCAACCCAGAATTCAAAAATTTCATCTATGAATGAAGGTAAAATGAAGACCTTCCATAACAAACAGAAATGGAATTAATTTGTCACCAGTCAATCAGCCTTACAAAAGATGCTAAAGGATGTGCCACACAGAAAAACACAGAAAGCAAGCCATCATTGGGGCCAGCACTTGTGGCACAGTAGGTTAATCCTTTGCCTGCAGCGCATTATCCCATATGGACACCGGTTCTAGACCTGGCTATTCCTCTTCCAATCCAGTTCTCTGTTATGGTCTTGGAAACAGTAGAAAATGGCCCAAATGCTTGGGATCCTGCACCCATGTGGGAGACCAGAAAGAAGTTCCTAGCTTCTGGCTTCAGATTAGAACAGCTCCAGCCATTGCAGCCATTTGGGGGAGTGAACCAGCAGAAGGAAGACCTTTCTCTCTGTCTCTCCCTCTGTCTATAACTCTGCCTCTCAAATAAATAAATACAACCTTTTTTAAAAAAAAAAAAAAGCCATCATCATGAAAGAATATGAAGGCATAAAATATCCCAGTAATAATACAAAATAAAGCCAAAGTTAACAATAGGAATATTCATAGAAAAAATGGCAGAGCCAAGTCATTACTTATCAATAGTCACCTTGAATGTAAATGACCTCAATTCTGCAGCTAAAAGATACAGACTGGTCAAATGGATTAAAAAACAAGACCCATCTATTTGCTGCCTACAACTAAAACATCTCACCAACAAAGATACACAAAGACTAAAAGGATGGAAAATAATATTCCACTCTAGTGGAAAGCATTAAAAAAAAGGGCAGGTGTAGCCTTCCTAATATCAGATAAAATAGACTTTAACACAAATACTGTAAAAGAGACAGAGAAAGGCACTATGTAATGACTAAGGATCAATTCAGCAGGAAGATGTGTCTATAATAAATGTATATGTACCCAATTACAAGGCACCTGGCTATTTAAAAGGACTGTTAATTGATCTAAAGGGAGACATAGACTCCAATACAATAGTAGTGGGGGTGGGTGGCACTGTTGCACAGCACACTAAAACCCTGGCCTGCAGTGCCAGCATCCCATATGGGCACTGGTTTAAGTCCCAGCTCCTCTGCTTCTGACCTAGCTCCCTGCTGATGCACTTGGAAAATTCAGCAGAGGATGGCCCAAGTCCTTGGACCCCTGCACCTTCATGAGAGACATGAAAGAAGTTCCTGGCTCCTGGCTTTGGATTGGCTCAGCTCCAGCCATTGCAGCTACTTGGAGAGTGAACCAGTGGATGGAAGACCCCCCTCTCTCTGTGTGTGTCTCTACTTCTTTCTGTAACTATTTCAAACAAGTAAAATAATTTTTTTAAAAAAAACAAGACTTCTTTCCCTGTCTCTCCCTCTGTAATTCTGCCTCTGAAATAAATGAATCTTTTTAAAAAATGATGGGGACTTCAACACCCTACTTTTAGCAATAGATAGATCAACCAAACAGAAAATCAACAAAGAAACAATAGAGCTAAGCAAAACTATAGACCAAATGGATTTAACCAATCTCTACAGATTCTTTCACCTCAGAGTTGCCGAATACACATTCTACTCATCATTGCATGGAACTTTCTCTTGGATATACCATATACCATGCCATAAAGCAAGTCTCAGTAAACTCAAAAAAATCAAAATTATGCCATGTGTCTTCTCTGATCATAATGGATTGAAGCTGAAAATCAACAAATCAAGAATTTCTAGAACATATGCAAACACATGGAGAGTGAAAAATCTGCTCCCAAATGAACAGTAGGCAAGAGAAATCAAAAGAGAAATTTAAAAATTCCTGAAAATGAATGAAAATGACAATAACAGCATATCAAAACTTATGGGACGGGACCAGTGCTATGGCATAGCAGGTAAAGCTGCCGCCTGCAGTGCCAGCATCCCATATGTGTTCCAGTTCTGGTCCCAGCTGCTCCACATCCTATCCAGCTCTCTGTTGTGGCCTGGATGGGCAGTGGAAGATGGCCCAAGTCCTTGGGCCCCTGCACCTGCATGGGAGACCTAGAAGAAGTTCCTGGCTTCAGATTGGTGCAGCGCCAGCCACTGCAGCCAATTGGGGAGTGAACCAGTGGATGGAAGACCTCTCTCTCTCTCTCTCTCTCTGCCTTTCCTTCTCTATCTGCATAATTTTTACTTTCAAATAAATAAATCTTTTTAAAAAAAACTTATTGGATACAGCAAAAGCAGTGTTAAGAGAGAAGTTTATAGTAATTGGTCCCTACATAAAGAAACTGGAAAGTCACCAAGTAAATGAGTTATTAATGCAGGGCCTCTTTGACATGGCAGCCCACCTTCAGCTGTACTACATTACATCCTCTAATTTCAGGTAGTTTTACCTTCCATAAGCACCCTGAAACCACATGTAGTCAGAGTATTCTCTTGCTTATGTCAAAGAAAAACCCAGTTATTCCTTATATATAGAAAGCCTCTGGGCAATATTACATAAATACAACAAGATTCAAATATAGCAATAACAGTACTTGTAAAACCATTTTCCACACTTGAAATGTAAAGTCATCACTTGAAACAACTTTTGGATCATACAAACTCAAAGATGAAAATTAAGATTTATTTGGGTAAACTGATAGTGAGCAGCCAAAGTCACAGTGAAATAGTTTTCATAGAAGGCCAGCATTGTGGTGAAGCATGCTAAGCTACCACCTGCAATGCTGGCATCCCATGTGAGTGCTAGTTTGAGTCCTGTCTACTCCAATTCCAATCCAGCTCCTTGCTAGTGCATCTGGAAAGCAGCAAATTTTCCAGGTGCTTGGACACCTGCTGCCCATATGGGAGACCAAGACTGAGTTTCAGGATCTTTAGTTCAGTTTGACCATTGCAGCCATTTGGAGAGTGAAGCAGCAGATGGAAGATCTCTTTCTATCTCCAATCTCTCTCTCTCTCTCTCTCTCTCTCTCTCTATATATATATATATATATATATATATATATATATAATCTTCTTCTCCCTCTCCCTCTCTCTCTCACTGTGACTCTGTCTTTCAAACAAATCTTTAAAAAATACTTTTTTATGGATGGACATAAAATACCTCCATAGAAAATGAGAGAGAAATATAAATGTACCTTCAGCTCTACAATATAGTAAAACATCAAAGTTAACTCACAGAAAGTAGAACAGAGTACTTGCTATGATTTGGATATAGTCTGAGTGCCCCCTAGGACTTCATGTGTTGAGATTTCATTCCCATTATGAGACACAAAGAGGGTGAAAACCTAATCCAATTATGGTGTGCAGAGGGGTGGCCTTTGGGAAGTGATGAGGATTTGATAAGGGTATCAGGGAGGAACCTAAAGGTGGAATCTTGGTGGCTTCATATGAAGACAGGAGATACAAGACACAGACATGCACACACCCTCCTCCTGCCATTGGTGTTCTTTGCCACTCAGGACTTCTGCAAGCACAAAGGCCACCTGCTATGAGATGACATCCCAGGAGGGCACTGGCAAGAGCCTGTAGCAGTCTACTTGAATATTAAGACTTGAAAACTGTAAGCTAGATGAGTCTCTCTTCTTTATAAAGCTGTGTATTTTACTATAGTAACAAAGCATCAATACAGTAATAAAGGCAAAAATAAAACTATAGAATTGATTAATAAAAACAGAGTTTATGCCTTAAAATGTACTTATGTCTGGAAACTTGTACATTAAAAAGAAGAAAGTATAAATACACAGGAAGGAGCATAAGTAAGGAAATAAGCAAATATGTGTATGATCATAAACAACAGTCCATTTTCATTGAGTGCTTTCTATGATTCAGGCACTGTTGAAATAAATTGTAGTTAAATAGTAGAATACTGCACAACTATTGAATGAAGGAAGGTAAATTTACACAAGCATCATAGAAACTTAATTACAACAAGCTGTCAAGGGAAAAGGCAATATAAAATTGAATGGGGGAAAGCACTGTGGTGCTGTGAGGTAAGCTGCCACTTGGACATCTTAATCCCATATCAGAGTGCCTGAGTTTGATTCCTGCCTCTGATTCTGATGCAGATTCCCCTGTAAAAGGTCTTGACCAGTTGGCTGGGTACACAGGCCTGTTTTATATTGTATCCTTCTCTTATCTTTCTCAATCCTGATCTCAGGTCTGACTAGCTCTAGCTTCTGGCATAACCATTGTATTCATGGCATTTCTGTTGACAATTTTAAAAGATGTCTTGGTAATGATTTGCAATTCTTTCTGGCTGGTAGAGGCAACTTTGGATGCCACTAGTAACCTGTTCCTTTACAGATGAAAATGGAGGTCACTATTGGCTATCCTGCTTCCTGAGTGGCTGACTGATGGAGAAGATGGTGCTGAAAAGGAGCTCTGAAAATAAATCATTAAACAGAACTTGCTGAGTTTCTGTTAGGCTCTGGTTCTCATTTTCCTTTGGTGTTGAATGTCACCAGTAAGGAAGCTCAAGGTCAGTGTGAATTAGGGCCAGGGTTGGTTAAACAGAGTGTGGGCCACACTGGAGCTTCTGATTAATCTCCAAAAGACTGAGCTTAGCCTCAATATTTGCATTTTCCCACAAGTATTTATTCATCTTTGATTAACATAATACATGTATATTTTTATGGAGAAGAGTACAATATTTTAACACATGTCTTCACTGTAAACTAATCAAATCAGGGAACGGGCATCTCCATTTCCTCAACATTTATTTCTGTTTAGAGCCTACGAGAGCCCCTCTTCTAGTTGTCCATGCTGGATATCAATAGACAGGAGACAGCTGAAGTCTGAATTAGGTAGCCAGGGACAAGAGGCTGAAGTAATCCAAGTCTGATGTGCAAAAGAAAACTCAAGCTTGATGGGTAAATCTGACATACAGAGAAACACACCTGGAATAAAATGTCCCCACTATACAAAAACAAAATAAAAAAACGGGCTGTGTTTGAGGGAGCCCCGGACTAGAAGTAAACTAGATGGTGTCCATCCTGCAGGTCCTTACCAGCATGTATGTTGCTGCTCCTTAATAGCTTGTACACACTAAACAAACAAAAAAATGGAAACCCTTTGTACAAATATTTGCCAGCATACAATGAGATCTAGGTTTTGACACAAACAAGTTACAAATGGCTCCATTGAAACTGCCCCTGCCTTCCTAGATCTTGTATAACCACCACACTTGGTCCTTGGAGATAATGTACTAAAAACACAAACACCCCTAGATTGTGAGCCCCTGTGGCTTGGTGTCTCTTTCTGCCAGTCCCTCCATTTGTTTGCACCCTCTCTTTATCTTAAGTAAAACTTCACTTCTACTCTCACCATTGTGTCCTGTCTCATAAGTTGTCATTGACACTGGGACATGAACCCAGTGAGAACTAATCTCACTAGTTCTGCTACAACATTATTGGGGACCTGTTAGGCTTTCCTCTCCAAGTGGTAAATAAGAGATCACCAATGGCCTATCACTCCTACTTTCTCCTTCCTATCATCTTCATTTTCCTTTCTGAGATGATGACAAGGGTGCATGTGACTGGAGGTAACCTGGTGGAGGACTGATGGTCTCTGACTGAGGCTACTTCTTTATGTGACCAAAACTCCCCAGATGAATTCTAGTCTCAAAATGCCCAATATCTGAGCACTGATTTCGTCTTTACTTTCATTTCTTATTGGACAATTCTACTTAGTGGAGGAAAGGTGATATTCCTGAACTCCCTTTGAGTATCTTCCTTGGAGTTTTCCCCTTGAAGTGATTCATGCATATCTTTGGAAGACTACACTCCCAAGTGAGTTGAGAAAAGCAGCAGCCTTTTTACTCTGACTCCTTATCTTAGAGTTCTGTCTCCTAAATGACCTCTTGACTCTATTTTTCTGCATGTGTTCCAACACACATTAATTTCTTTTCTGGAGTCTATCATAGTGTCCTTGGGTATCATTGTCAAGAAACTTATCTCACCTATTTTGTGAGCCACAAGGGTCCCTTAGTTATAGGTGTTTAACTATTTTTGAAGCTTTCAATTCCTGGTGGAGGAGAGTTTTATCAGGCAGCTGTTGCCCCAATTGTTGTAATATTGCTTGTAGATTTCTAGGCAAAAATCCAGGCCCAATAACTTCAAGTGCTTTTAAATTTATATGGACTAATCCATAGGATGAAGTCTTGGACTTCTTGAGACACTTGCTAACCTAAATCCTTATTCCCAGACTTTTTTAACTGACTGTACCATGATTAGAACTTCTAGTATTGGCTTTCAGTCTGGGGGTATAAGATTACTGTCCCTTTTCTGGATCTCTGGTCTTTCTCTTGCTAGTCTTCCTCTTTATGGGCTCTTACAGGAGCCTGCTTATAGGTCATTATCTCTGACCTTTAAATTTAACAGTCCTTAGGGACCTATGGGACCCCTCCATCACATAATTTCCTCTATTATGCCTTTAAACCTCCTCCATAACCTTCTGACTTCTGACTGGCCACATTGTGAATTTTCCACTGGGATGTGTCCATTCCAACAAAGGGCATGGTGAGTCCATATTGGGGTCCCTGCTACATCAGATGTTTTTATGTAAGCCCTAAGGAGAAAGTCAATCTCCAAACAGATTTGTTCACACTAAATGCTTTTAACAATAGAAGCTATGGAAAAGGAGACAGGATGGAGGGAGACAGAAGCTTTTACATGCACTGTGCTGCTAGTGAATGTTGCTCTGCACACAACAGGTGTTAATTAATTAGTCAACAGGTGTTAATTTTAGAAAATTAGTTTAGAAAGAAAAGTAAATTTTAAAGGTGTGTTTATTTGAAAGTTATTTATATAGAGAGACAGAGATCTTCCATCTGCTTGTTTACTCCCCAAAATGGCTGCTATGACTGAGGCTGAGTCAAGCCAAAGCCAGGGGCAAAGAACTTGATCTGGGTCTCCCATGTGGCTGGCAGGGGCCCAAGTACTTGGACCATCTTCTGCTGTTTTCCCAGGTCCATTAACAGAGAGTTGGATTGTAAGCATAGCAGCAACAGCAGCTGGGAATGAAACTAGCCCTTTGATTTTCAATATCAGTATCAGAGGAGGCAGCTTAATCCACTGTACCACAATGCCAAATGCAGAAAGGTAACTTTTTGAACCCAAGTGTTTTCAGAATATTTTACACAATTCAATATTGAGGTCTTTGTTTAATACTCCAAGGGCCTAATTGGCGTAGTCACTTGGCCTAATGGCTAAGCTACCAGTTAAGAATTGTGTATCAGGGCTGGTACTGTGGCTTAGTAGGCTAATCCACCACTTGTGATGTTGGCATCCGATATGGGTGCTGATTCATGTCTAAGCTGTTCCTCTTCAGATCCACCTCTCTGCTATGGCCTAGGAAGGAAGTAGAAGATGGCCCAAGTGCTTGGGCCACTGTACCCATGTACCCATGTGGGAGACCCAGAAGAAGCTCCTGACTCCTGATTCCAGATCAGCCTGGCTCCAGCTATTGTGGCCATGCCATTTGGGAAGTGAACCAGTAGACAGAAAACCTTTCTCTGTCTCTGTTTCTCTCTCGGTTTGTAACTCTACATCTCAGATAAACAAATAAATCTTGAGGGAAAAAAACCCAGACACATGTATTGAAGGACCCCAAAAGCGATGTCCTTTTGTGACGACCCCAGAAACACAGACTCCAGACCAGACAATGCAAAAAACCAGGAGGCAGTTTAATTTCATTTGTGCAAATGGGCCCTCTGCTGGCCGCCGCAAGCAGCGGGGCAAGAGAGGAGCCCCGAGCAGCTATCTCACACAGCTTTTAAGGGGCAAAACCACAAAATTAACATACCATAAGGTGGCGTAAGTTTATTGGGCAACTACAAGGGGAGGAGGTCGTCGAGGAGGAGGAGAAACAGGGGGCTACGTGCCCTACGTGTCTAAGCTTGGACAAGGGGAGGGGGTCATTGAAGAGCAGAAAGGGGTGGCTACGTGCCCTATGAGCCTCGCGGTTTTTTTGTTAAGCTTGAACAAGCACATTGGAGGGGGCTTATGTGCATACCAGGATGTTCTGTCGCCCTTATCTCTGGGTAGTAGCCCTTATCTCTGGGTAGTAGCTATCTGCTTTCTCTGTGAACTTAGTTTACTCCCCATTTCCCAGGACTGTTTCTGGAATTGCTTGTCTCAATTTCTGTTTTTTATTTTTTATTTTTTATCTTATTAAGGCCATTTTATGGCGACTCTCGGCCGCTCCTTTCAGTATCTCACATCAGAGTGACTAGATTAGGTCCCTGGCTCTGCCCTAATTTCAGCTTCCTGAAGAAACAGACCCTGGGAGAAAGAGGGTAATGGCTCAAATAGTTAGGTTCCTATCCATGCCACATGGATTGGATTCTCAATTCCCGACATCAAATCTGGTCATTACATGTGTTTAGGGGACTCAATCAGATAGGGGCTTTCTCAGTCCAATAAATAAATAATTTTTTAAATGGATAATTGAAGTTAATATTAAAAATAAGAAGTCAATTTTGTGCATTGATTAAGCATGAGTATGAAAATGAAGTGTTCTGTTGGTTAAAGGGCAGAAATTTTAAGATGTATACATGCTGGGGGTCTAATGGCACAGTGAGTGCAGTGAACTGGGCTGTGTTGTCTGCCAGTTTGCTAAGAGAGTGATCTTAAGTGTCCTAAGTGTCCCACTACACACACCCTAGCTATGGCAGAAGGTGGATGTGTTAATTCCCTCATAGGTGGTAGTCATTTCACAGTATATACATCATCACTTTTTACTTTATCAATATATGCCATTTTACTTGCCAAAATAGCACAACAAACCTTGAAAGAAATGAAATTTTAGGATTTTCAAAACCTCTGTATCAAAACTGCTGGAGAAACACATTCTTTCCCATGATAACAGGGGGAACAGAGGGCACAGGACATGAGCAGGTCAGGAACCTGGGCTCAGGCCTCTGCTCTCTGACACTAACATGCCCATGGGCTACTGGGCAAACCTCAAAGTATCTGAGCCTTCTTTTCTTCATCAGAGTGCCATGGATCCAAATAAGCTAGTATATTTGAAAAGGTTTTGTACCTGCTAAAACTCTGCAAGTGGGAGGTAGAGTTATTTTGAAAGTACTCACTGTGTGGCATGCTAAGTAGAACAGCTGAGCCACACCGAGCATGTGGCAAACATCCAGATGTTTTCATGATGATGTGAGAAAGGTGTGCTTTTTGGTAAGTCCTAGCAGTGGCAAATCAACCCTGAGGGAAGTGGTGCTCCCATAATGCTCTCTGGTTTGGATTGCTGGCACTTCCTCTCTCCACCTCTGTTCCGGGGGAGAAAAGTCTAAGATGCTGAACAGCTCCATTTCTCTCCACACACTTCTGGGATCCACACTCTAGTCCTTTCAATTCTCTGGGAATAATTTGTCTCTTTCAAATCCAAGGACAAGAGCATTCACCAGCTTCTTAAAGTTCAAGTCATAGCTACTTCTTATCACTTCAATGAAATCTCAGGGGACCAAGGGTACCAACTCAAAATAAGTCACTTAATCTTGAGGCCACAGCCTGTTTAACAGAAAAATGATGGCTCATATTCAAAGGGTCCTATGAGTTTGCAAGGTACAAGCAGAGTGTCCATCTCTCTCTCACTATCTCTCTCTACTTTCTGGTTGGTTGTATGTCTATCCCTAGACCCAGTCTAGGGGTAGACACCTATTGTCAGTGTCCTTGGGTTTTGAACAAGACAGAGCCTGACTTTGATTTCTCAGGTGTCAAAGCCTGCTCTCCTCCTCTCCTCCTTTCTCTGGCCTACCTGACCAACCTGGGCCCTCAAACAGCTGTTGTTTATTAAATTTCTGATAAGCAAAGAGACAAAAGAAAGAATGCACAAATGATGGGTTAACAGTAAACTCAATCAACAGTACTTACTGTGTATTTTATGTGATGGATTGGGGTCCAAATTCCACCTGTTAGTGGAGTTGTAGGAGTTGGGAGTGAAGCTCGTCTGAGATACAAAGACAAGGAGATCACTTGAAAGAAGAGGATCAGTCAAGAAAGCTGGCTTAATATCATGCCATGGGAAGCAAGGGTGAAATGAGAAGATGAAGGAGTGAATGAATACCAAGAGTAGGCCAATGAATGGGCAGTGTGGCCTCACACTTTGTCACTGCCCATACCTCACACTGGATTTCTTTTTGGATTACTGCATCCCTGTTGCCAGACAGATGTTGGTTATATTGGATGCATCTACAGAGCATGTATGAGTCATGGAAACTTACCACTGTGGCGAGACAAGAGTTTTCTATTTCTTTTAGAAACAGCTCCTCACTTGGCACTTCACAGCCAGTACACACTATCCAGATGGAGAGCAAAGAGGTCTCAGACATTTATAACTACATAGAAACTATTCTTTTCAGCTTTTCACAAGCTTACCCCTAAATTTTCTAATGATTAGCTTCTATTTCAGCCCTCCCCAGTCTCCAAAAAAGAGCGACCTCCCCAAATGAGCTCTTACTTTTTTTTTATTTGAGATTTATTTATTTTAAAGGCAGAGTTACAGAGAAAGGAGAAACACAAAAGGAAAGAAATCTTTCATCCATTGGCTCACTCCCCAAATGGCTATAGCAACCAGGGTTGGGCCGTCACATTGGAGCCTGAAGGTCCATCTGGATCTCCCATGTGGGTAGCAAGGACCCAAGAACTTAGATCATCATCCACTGCTTTCCCAGATACATCAGCTGGGATCTGAACTGGAGTGGAGCAGCCTGTACATGAACTGGTGCTCTGATATTGGACGCCTGCATTGCAAATGGGGGACTTAACTTGCTGTGCAATGATAACAGATCCCCAATACAACTGTAAATGCGTATACCATTACTCTCAAGAATCCCACTTTTGAATATTTGTCTCATGGATATAATGTAGAGACAAAATAGTTATCAAAAAGAGGAACAAATTACACTAGTTATGGTAACTTCCTACATAGGAATGTTATGTAATTCCTTTAAGGGATCAGGAAAATCTATACAGGCTAATAGGGTAAAACTGTCCATTAATGGGCCAACATTGTGGTGCAGTGAGTTAAGCTTCTGCCTGTAATATTGGCATTCCATATGAGTGCTGTTTTGAGCTCTGGCTGCTCCATTCCAATTCAGCTCCCTGTTAATATGCCTGGGAAAAGCAGTAGATGATATAAGTACTTGGGTTCCTGCTACCCACATGGGAGACCTGATAGAGTTCTAGGCTCCTGGCTTTGGCCTGCCCCAACCTCATGCCCAGCCATTGTTCCCATTTGGGGAGTGACCCTGTCTCTCTCTCACTCTGTTAGTCTGCCTTTCAAATAAATAAATCATTTTTAAAACCTGTCCATAAATATAGTTTTATTAAATTGTAGTTAACAGTCATATATGCACTGAGTTTAAAAGTTAAATTATATTACCACTGAAATACAAAGGATAAAAGGAAACTACTGTGAAGAACTATATGCTAATAAACTGGGAAACTTTGAAGAATGGATAAATTCCTGGATTTGTATAACCTACCAAGATTAAATCAAGGTTCTGATCCTGTGGCATAGTGGGTAAAGTGGCTGCATGCAGTGCCAGTATCCCATATGGGCACTGGTTCAAGTCCTGGGTGCTCCACTTATGATCCAGCTCTCTGTTATGGCCTTTGAAAGCAGTGGAGACAGCTGAAGTCCTTGGGCCCCTGCACCCATGATGGGGACACAGAAGAAGTTCCTGGTTCCTGGTTTCAAATCAGCTCAGCTCTGGCCATTGTGGTAATTTGGGGAGTGAACCAGCAAATAGAAGATATCTCCCTCTCTCTGTAACTCTACCTTTCAAATAAAATAAATAAATCTTTAGAAAATTAAATCAAGAATGCATAGAAAACCTAAACAGATCCATAACAAGCAAAGAGATTGGAGCAGTAATCAAAAGTCTTCCATCAAGAAAAACTCTAAGACCTGACTGTTTTGCTACAAAACATTCAAAGAGGAAATAACCCCAATATCTTCAAACTATTACAAAATATTAAACAGGATGGAACTCTGTCAGACTCTTTTTATGAGACCAACATTACTTTGATACCAAAACCAAAGACACAGCATGGAAACTACAGCCCTATATCCTTAATGAATATAGATGCCAAAATTCTCAACAAAATAGTAGTAAATCAAATCCAAAGTCATATAAAAATCACGCATCATGGCAGCCAAGCCGCGGGACCGAGCTGCGCAAGCCGAGCCGCGGGACTGAGCCGCTGGAACGCGAGGTGAGCCCGAGACACCGGCAGGCAAGCAGATAGAGGAGACTAGAGGGAACGACCCCCGGGGAGGGGGGGAACTTCACCAGGCTAACTGGAAGAGAGAGAGGTGACTGGTATGGACACAGGTTTCTCTCTCTCCGCTCACCTCTCAAGGGCGAGCAAGACAAAGAGCAGGCGCCATCTTGGACATACGTCATAAGCAGAGCGACCTCAGGTCTGCACCGGCCCTGAGCCTAGCAGAAAAACCTGACTCTGGGCGGGGCAAATTAACAGGAGATTAGGACCTAGTAAATTTGTGGTGCTACTGAACTGAGACTGTGAAAAAAGAGACGGTGGGGGAGAGAACTCATGGAATTCACGTGAGCACTCTCCAGAGACGCTACAATTCCGTAACTTTGGCAACCCAGTGGGAGACTGAAGGAGAATTTGAGCCCACTCTAAGGGCTGAACAGATTCCCTGTGTGGTCCTTGGGAAAGAGCTTCTGATCTCTGGCTCCTGTGGGTATATCATTTGCCTGCTAACTGCCTCCAACTTCATTCAGCTGTGCAGAATAACTTCCCTTGGGAATCAAAAAAAAAAAAAAAAAAAGAAAGAGAGAGAGAGAGAGAGGTTTACCACGCCTAACCTGGGAGTGTCACCTTTGGCACACCAAACAGAGCTCTCAGACCACACCCATCTCAAGCCCTAAGGCTCCATCAAAAACAGATAGTCCACTTAATCTAGAGTCATAGTATAACAAGAAAAAGCACCACAGTGAAGAAACCAAATATCTCCAATATGCCAAATAACAAACGCAAAAACCAAGGTAATAAAAACAAGGAAGTCACCATGAAGCCCTCAAATGAAAAAGACACCCCAATTCAAGATTATGAGGATGATGAGATAGAAGAAATGCAAGAAGCAGATCTCAAAAAATTGATAAGAACATTAAGAAGTTCTCAAAAACAAATTCTGGAACTACACAAATCCTTAATGGACAAGATAGAAAATCTCTCTCGTGAAAATGAAATATTAAGGAGGAATCAAAATGAAACGAAACAACTAGTACAACAGGAAACTGTGATAGTGACTGAAGTGAAGAATTCAATAGATCAAATGAAAAACACAATAGAGAGCCTTACAAACAGAATGGGTGAAGCAGAAGAGAGAATATCGGACTTAGAAGACAGAGAACAGGAAAGGATACAGTCAGACCAAAGAAAAGAAGAGGAAATTAGGAATCTAAAACATATTGTCGGGAATCTTCAGGATACTATTAAAAAACCCAACATTCGGGTTCTAGGAGTTCCTGAAGGCATGGAGAGGGAGAAAGGATTAGAAGGCCTATTTAGTGAGATATTAGCAGAAAATTTCCCAGGTTTGGAGAAGGACAGAGAAATCCTAGTACAGGAAGCTCACAGAACCCCTAATAAACACGACCAAAAGAGACCCTCACCACGACACGTTGTAATTAAACTCTCCACAGTGAAACATAAAGAAAAGATCCTAAAATGTGCAAGAGAGAAACGTCAGATTACTCTCAGAGGATCTCCAATCAGACTCACAGCTGACTTCTCATCAGAAACTCTGCAAGCCAGGAGGGAATGGCGAGATATAGCCCAGGTACTAAGAGAGAAAAACTGCCAGCCCAGAATATTATATCCTGCAAAGCTATCATTTGTGAATGAAGGTGAAATAAAGACTTTTCATAGCAAACAGAAATTGAAAGAATTTGTTGCCACTCGTCCAGCCCTGCAAAAGATGCTTAAAGATGTGTTACACACAGAAACACAGAAACACGGTCATCAATATGAAAGAAGGTAAAGGAAGGAAACCAAGGAAGGAAAGCTCACAGCAAAAGATCACAGGGAATTCAAAGCATATATTAGAACTTATCTTTGGCAAATGGCAGGGCAAAGTTACCACTTATCATTAGTCACATTGAACGTGAATGGCCTGAACTGTCCAGTTAAAAGACACCGATTGGCTGATTGGGTTAAGGAACAAAACCCATCTATTTGTTGCTTACAAGAAACTCATCTTTCCAACAAAGATCCATACAGATTGAAAGTGAAAGGCTGGAAAAAGATATACCATGCCAACAGAAATGAAAAAAGAGCAGGTGTAGCCATCTTAATTTCAGACAACATAAACTTTACCACAAAAACCGTTAAGAGAGACAAAGAGGGACACTACATAATGATTAAGGGATCAATTCAACAGGAAGATATAACAATTATCAATGTATATGCACCTAACTACAGGGCACCGGTTTATCTAAAAGATTTGTTAACGGACTTAAAGGGAGACTTAGACCCCAATACAATAGTACTGGGGGACTTCAATACTCCACTCTCAGAAATAGACAGATCAATAGGACAGAAGATCAACAAGGATACAATAGATTTAAACGACACTATAGCCCAAATGGATCTAACAGATTTATACAGAACTTTCAATCCTACAGCTAAAGATTTTACATTCTTCTCAGCAGTACATGGAACCTTCTCTAGGATTGACCACATACTAGGCCATAAAGCAAGTCTCAGCAAATTCAAAAGAATTAGAATCATACCATGCAGCTTCTCAGACCACAAAGGAATGAAGTTGGAAATTAGCAACTCAGGAATCCCTAGAGCATACACAAACACATGGAGATTGAACAACATGCTCCTGAATGAACAATGGGTCATAGAAGAAATCAAAAGAGAAATCAAAAACTTTCTGGAAGTAAATGAAGATAACAGCACAACATACCAAAACTTATGGGATGCAGCAAAAGCAGTGTTAAGAGGAAAGTTTATATCAATAGGTGCCTACATCAAGAAATTGGAAAGGCACCAAATAGATGAGCTTTCAATCCACCTCAAGGATCTAGAAAACCTACAGCAAACCAGACCCAAATCTAGTAGGAGAAGAGAAATAATTAAAATCAGAGAAGAAATCAACAGGATTGAATCAAGAAAAACATTACAAAAAATAAGCCAAACGAGGAGCTGGTTTTTTGAAAAAATAAACAAAATTGACACCCCATTGGCCCAACTAACTAAAAAAAGAAAAGACCCAAATCAATAAAATCAGAGATGAAAAAGGAAACGTAACAACAGACACCACAGAAATAAAAAGAATCATCAGAAATTACTACAAGGACTTGTATGCCAGCAAACAGGGAAACCTATCAGAAATGGATAGATTCCTGGACACATGCAACCTGCCTAAATTGAACCAGGAAGACATCGAAAACCTAAACAGACCCATAACTGAGACAGAAATTGAAACAGTAATAAAGGCCCTCCCAACAAAGAAAAGCCCAGGACCAGATGGATTCACTGTTGAATTCTTTCTTCTTTTTTTTTTTTTGACAGGCAGAGTGGACAGTGAGAGAGAGAGACAGAGAGAGAAAGGTCTTCCTTTGCCGTTGGTTCACCCTCCAATGGCCGCCGCTGCAGCCGGCGCACCGCGCTGATACGATGGCAGGAGCCAGGAGCCAGGTGCTTTTCCTGGTCTCCCATGGGGTGCAGGGCCCAAGCACCTAGGCCATCCTCCACTGCACTCCCTGGCCACAGCAGAGAGCTGGCCTGGAAGAGGGGCAACCGGGACAGAATCCGGCGCCCCGACCGGGACTAGAACCCGGTGTGCCGGCGCCACAAGGTGGAGGATTAGCCTATTGAGCCACGGCGCCGGCCTTCACTGCTGAATTCTACCAGACATTTAAAGAAGAACTAACTCCAATTCTTCTCAAACTATTCAGAACAATCGAAGAAGAGGGAATCCTCCCAAATTCTTTCTATGAAGCCAGCATCACCTTAATTCCTAAGCCGGAAAAAGATGCAGCACGGAAAGAGAATTACAGACCAATATCCCTGATGAACATAGATGCAAAAATCCTCAATAAAATTCTCGCCAATAGAATGCAACAACACATCAGAAAGATCATCCACCCAGACCAAGTGGGATTTATCCCTCGTATGCAGGGATGGTTTAATGTGCGCAAGACAATCAATGTGATACACCACATTAACAGACTGCAGAAGAAAAACCATATGATTATCTCAATAGATGCAGAGAAAGCATTTGATAAAATACAACACCCGTTCATGATGAAAACTCTAAGCAAACTGGGTATGGAAGGAACATTCCTCAATACAATCAAAGCAATCTATGAAAAACCCACAGCCAACATCCTACTGAATGGGGAAAAGTTGGAAGCATTTCCACTGAGATCTGGTACCAGACAGGGATGTCCACTCTTACCACTGCTATTCAATATAGTTCTGGAGGTTCTAGCCAGAGCTATTAGGCAAGAAAAAGAAATTAAAGGGATACAAATTGGGAAGGAAGAACTCAAACTATCCCTCTTTGCAGATGACATGATTCTTTATTTAGGGGACCCAAAGAACTCTACTAAGAGACTATTAGAACTCATAGAAGATTTTGGCAAAGTAGCAGGGTATAAAATCAATGCACAAAAATCAACAGCCTTTGTATACACAGACAATGCCATGGCTGAGGAAGAACTGCTAAGATCAATCCCATTCACAATAGCTACAAAAACAATCAAATACCTTGGAATAAACTTAACCAAGGACGTTAAAGATCTCTATGACGAAAATTACAAAACCTTAAAGAAAGAAATAGAAGAGGATACCAAGAAATGGAAAAATCTTCCATGCTCATGGATTGGAAGAATCAATATCATCAAAATGTCCATTCTCCCAAAAGCAATTTATAAATTCAATGCAATACCAATCAAGATACCAAAGACATTCTTCTTAGATCTGGAAAAATTGGTGCTGAAATTTATATGGAGGCACAAGAGACCTCAAATAGCTAAAGCAATCTTGTACAACAAAAACAATCTGGCATCACAATACCAGATTTCAGGACATACTACAGGGCAGTTGTAATCAAAACAGCATGGTACTGGTACAGAAACAGATGGACAGACCAGTGGAACAGAATTGAAACACCAGAAATCAACCCAAACATCTACAGCCAACTTATATTTGATCAAGGATCTAAAACCAATTCCTGGAGCAAGGACAGTCTATTCAATAAATGGTGCTGGGAAAATTGGATTTCCATGTGCAGAAGCATGAAGCAAGACCCCTACCTTACGCCTTACACAAAAATCCACTCAACATGGATTAAAGATCTAAATCTACAACCTGACACCATCAAGTTACTAGAGAACATTGGAGAAACCCTTCAAGATATTGGCACAGGCAAAGAGTTTCTGGAAAAGACCCGGGAGGCACAGGCAGTCAAAGCCAAAATTAACTATTGGGATTGCATCAAATTGAGAAGTTTCTGTACTGCAAAAGAAACAGTCAGGAGAGTGTAGAGACAACCGACAGAATGGGAAAAAATATTTGCAAACTATGCAACAGATAAAGGGTTAATAACCAGAATCTACAAAGAGATCAAGAAACTCCACAAAAACAAAGCCAACAACCCACTTAAGAGATGGGCCAAGGACCTCAATAGACATTTTTCAAAAGAGGAAATCCAAATGGCCAAGAGAGACATGGAAAAATGTTCAAGGTCATTAGTAATCAGGGAAATGCAAATCAAAACCACAATGAGGTTTCACCTCACCCCGGTGAGAATGGCTCACATTCAGAAATCTACCAACAACAGATGCTGGCGAGGATGTGGGGAAAAAGGGACACTAACCCACTGTTGGTGGGAATGCAAACTGTTCAAGCCACTATGGAAGTCAGTCTGGAGATTCCTCAGAAACCTGAAAATAACCCTACCGTTCAACCCAGCCATCCCACTCCTTGGAATCTACCCAAAGGAATTTAAATTGGCAAACAAAAAAGTGGTCTGCAGCCTAATGTTTATTGCAGCTCAATTCACAATAGCTAATACCTGGAACCAACCTAAATGCCCATCAACGGTAGACTGGATAAAGAAATTATGGGATATGTACTCTTTAGAATACTATACCGCAGTAAGAAACAATGAAATCCAGTCATTTGCAACAAAATGGAGGAATCTGGAACACATCATGCTGAGTGAAATAAGCCAGTCCCAAAGGGACAAATACCATATGGTCTCCCTGATCGGTGACAACTGACTGAACACCAAAAAGGAAACCTCCTGAAGTGAAACGGACACTAAGGGAAACGGTGACTTGATCAGCATAGCCCTGACTGTTAATGAACAACTTAATACATTATCCCTCTTAGTAGTTTTTTTTTTTATCTGTTCTACTTAATATGACTGGTTTAATTCTGTAATTAATACACAGTTATTCTTAAGTGTTAAAAATTAACTGAAATGTGATCCCTGTTAAACATAAGAGTGGGAATAAGAGGGAAGAGATGTATAATTTGGGACATGCTCAAGCTGACTTGCCCCAAATGGTAGAGTTAAAAACATACCAGGGGACTCCAATTCAATCCCATCAAGGTGGCATGTACCAATGCCATCTCACTATTCCAAGTGATCAATTTCAGTTCACAATTGATCATAATGAAAGGACTAAGAGTCAAAGGGAGCACATAAACAAGTCTAGTACCTGCTAACACTAACCGATGGAATAAATAAAGGGGAGAGTGATCCAACATGGGAAGTGAGATACTCAGCAGACTCATAGAATGGCAGATGTCCTAAATAGCACTCTGGCCTCAGAATCAGCCCTAAAGGCATTCGGATCTGGCTGAAAAGCCCATGAGAGTATTTCAGGCATGGAAAGCCAAGACACTCTGGCAAAAGATCTCTGCGAGTGAGATCCCAGTGGAAAGAACAGGTCTTCAAAGAAGGAGGTACCTTTCTCTGAAGGGAGGAGAGAACCTCCACTTTGACTATGACCTTGTCTAAACAAGATAAGAATCGGAGAACTCAGAGGGCTTCCATAGCCTTGGAAACTCATGACCGGAGCATAGGGAGACTACTGATGCCATAGACAGGAGTGTCAATTGGTAAAGTCAACAACAGGAGTCACTGTGCACTTACTCCTCATGTAGGATCTCTGTCCTTAATGTGCTGTGTATTGAGATTTAATGCTATAACGAGTACTCAAATAATATATTTCACTTTGTGTTTTCATGGGGGTGCAAACTGTTGAAATCTTTACTTAATGTATACTAAACTGATCCTCTGTAAAAAAAAAAAAAAAAAAAAAAAAAAAAGAAAAGAAATTATCAACTCCCAACTTGACTCTCACTGGGATTAAACATGACAATAGGTCTGATCTGATTTCATCATCACTTAAAAAAATCATCTATTATTTTTCACTTTATGTTTCTGTGTGAGAGCAAACTGTTGAAATCCTTACTTAATGTATACTAAGCTGATCTTCTGTATATTAAGATAATTGAAAATGAATCTTGATGTGAATGGAAGGGGAGAGGGAGTGGGAAAGGGGAGGGTAGTGGGTGGGAGGGATGGTATGTGGGGGAAGCCATTGTAATCCATAAATCGTACTTTGGAAATTTATATTCATTAAATAAAAGTTAAAAAAAATCATGCATCATGATCAAGTTGGATTTACTTCATAAATGCAAAGATGTTTCAACATTTGCAAATCCATAAATGTAATAAGTCACATCAATAAACAAAAACCACATGGTTATTGCTATAGAAGCAGAAAAGGCAATTAATAAGATCCAATACCCCTTCATGATAAAAACCCTCCACAAACCAAATCATAAAGGTTATGTATCAAACCAACAACCAATATTGTACTGAATGTGCGAAAGCTGAAAGCATTTCCCCTCAGATCTGGAAGACAAGGTTGTCCACTTTCACCACTCTTATTCAATATAATACTGGAAGTTTTAGCAAGAGTAATTAGGGAGAAGAAATTATAAAGGACACCAAAATAGAAAAGAAGAAATCAGATTATCCATGTTTGTAAATGACACAGTGTTGCACAAGGAAAAATCTAAACATTCCACCAAAAAGCTGTTAGAACTGATAAACCAGTTCAATAAAATTGCAGGTTACAAAATCAACACACAAAAACAGTAGATTTTTAATACACTAATGATGAACTCAGAGAAAGAGAAATTAAAGAAATCCCATTCACAATAGACACACACACAAAAATTGGGGAATATTTTAACAAAGAAGTGAAAGATCTCTACAATGAAATTATCAAACATTGATGATGGGGCCGGCAGTGTGGGGTAGCAGGTAAAGCTGCCTCCTGCAGTGCTGGCATCCTATATAGGTACCAGTTCAAGTCCTAGCTGCTGCACTTCTGATCCAGATCTCTGTTATGCCTTGAGAAAGCAGTAGAAAATAGCCAAAATCCTTGGGCCACTGCACCCACATGGAAGACCTGAAGAAGCTTCAGGCATCTGGCTTCAGATCAGCTCATCTCTGGCTGTTGTGGCCATTTGGGAAATGAACCAGTGGATGGAAGATCTCTCTCTCTCTCTCTCTCTCTCTCTCTCTCTCTCTTTCTCTGTTTCTGCCTCTGCCTCTCTGTAACTCTGCCTTTCAAATAAATAAATCTTTTTAAAAATTGATGAAAGAAATAATCAATGTCACAAAAAAATGGAAAGATATTTTTGCTCATGGAATGAAAGAATCAATATCATTAAAATGACTATACCACCTAAACCAATCTACAGAAAAAGACCCAGAATAGTCAAAGCAATCCTGACTAGGAAAAATCAAGCTGAAGGCATTACAATGCCTGACTTCAAAGCATATTATAGGGGCTGGTGCTGTGGTGTAGTGGGTAAGGCCACCACCTGCAGTGCTGGAATCCCAAGTGGGTGCTGGCTCAAGTCCTGGCTGCTCCACTTCTGATCCAGCTCTCTGCTGTGGCCTGGGAAAGCAGTGGAGGATGGCTGAAGTCTGTGGGCCCCTGCACCCACATGGGAGATCTGGAAGAAGCCCCTGGCTCCTGGCTTCAGATCAGTGCATCTCTGGCCATTGTGGCCAGCTGGGGCATGAACCAGTGGATGGAGGACCTCTCTCTGCCTCTCCTTCTCTCTCTGTGTAACTCTTCCAAATAAATAAATAAATATTTTTAAAAGCATACTACAAAGTTATAGTCATTAAAATGGCATTGTATTGACACAAAAACTGATACATAGATCATCAGAACAGAATGGGAAGCCCAGAATTTAATCCAAATACATACAGCCAATTGATTTTTGATAAAAAGCACTCAGAACATATAGTGGAGTAAAGATAATTTTTTGCTACTGGCAAAACTGGATATATATATGTAGAATAATGAAATTAGATCCATATCTCTCACCATATACAAAAATCAACTCAAGATGCATCAGAGACCTACACTTAAGAGCTGAGACTTTTAAGCTGCTAGAAGAAAATGTAGGGGAAACACTCCAAGGTTTAGGGGATGACTTGGACAAGAGCCCTGAAGCACAAGCAACAAAAGAAGAACTAAACAAATGGGACATATCAAACCTAGAAACTTTTGCACAGCAAAGGAAACAATCAATAAAATGAAGAAGACACCAAAAAAAAATCAGAAAAAGTATTTGCAAGGCAGCTGTCTGACAAATGATTACTATCTCAAATATATCAGTAACTTTAAAAACTCAACAA
Organism: Oryctolagus cuniculus; assembly: GCF_964237555.1. Taxonomy (NCBI): domain Eukaryota; kingdom Metazoa; phylum Chordata; class Mammalia; order Lagomorpha; family Leporidae; genus Oryctolagus; species Oryctolagus cuniculus. The sequence goes on from NW_027208350.1 coordinate 1,013,876, forward strand.
AAAAATTACCAGCACAGTTGAGAAATGGGAGAAGGACTTCAATAAACAAATTTCAAAACAAGAAGTACAAATGGCCAAGAAATATATGAAAAAAATTCTCAACATCACTAGCCACCATGGAAACACAAATCAAAACCACAATGAAATATCACCTTACCTCTGACAGAATGGCTTTTATCGAAAACATAGAGCATAACAAATGCTGGCAAGGATGTGGAGAAAGGGAAACAATTATACACTATTGGTGGAAATATAAATTAGTGCCTCCACTGTGGAAAATTGTGTGAAGATTTATTTAGAAGCTAGAAATAGATTGCTATATGATACAGCAATCACACTACTGGGTATATACCCAAAAAACATGAACACAACATATCAAAGAGATACCTGCACCACTAAGTTTATAACAGCACTGTTCACAATAGCCAAATTTTGGAATCAATCAAGGTGTCCATCATTAAATGAATGAAGAAATGTGGTATAAATATACAATGCAATGTTTTCATCTATAAAAAAGAATGAGATTCTACCATTTACAGCAAAATTGACACAACTGAAAGACACCATGTTGAAATAAGCCATACCCAGAAAGACATATACTGTTTGATCTTTCATCTATGTGGAAGCTAAAAATAAAAAATTAAAATAAAACAAAAACAAAAAAGGAAGAGATGCTTGTGTGTGTCTGTATTACTGCAATTATAGTTTTGTCAAACTTTTTTTTATAACTTTGTCAAATCAATGGTTAACAATGTTATGTTTCTAAAATTTTAATGATATATGATTACTTTGTATGTGTGCGGGAAAATGGTCATTTTTACATATTTTCCATTCAATTATGGTTATAGTCATTGTCTATATTACTGTTAACTAGGGTCTTTTTGCTTTTTACTTAGTAAACTTCTTTTTTACTTAAATTATACAAGTTTCTTCTATTTCCTCTCTTACTCCTGCCCATGCTACAACACTCTTCTTTTACTTCTCCCATTCTCACTCTTAATTTCTACAATGATCTATTTTCAGTTTACTAAATGATCATAAAGTTAACCTTACACTAACCAACAAATAGTATTCAGTGTAGTATTAAGCCTTTTTACTGTAATGTAAATTTTAAATATGCTGTTTAAAAAATTAAAAATAGGAAATGAAGGAAGAGGATGAGAGGGAAAGAGTGAAAGGCAGGAAGGAAGGGATTATCATTATGTTCTTAGAATGTATCTACAAACACATTGAATCTGTTTAAAAATAATTAAGGACTAGTGCTGTGGTGTGGTAGATTAAGCCTCCACCTGTGTGGCCCCAGAGTTCCATATGGGTGCCAGTTCATGTCTTGGCAGCTCCTCTTCTGATCCAACTCTCTGCTGATCACATGGGAAAGCAATGGAAGATGGCCCAATTGCTTAAGCCCCTGCACCCATGTGGGAGGCCAGGAAGAAGCTCCTGACTCCTGGCTTCTGATTGGCCCCACTCTGGCCATTGTGGCCATGTGGAAGTGAACCAGTAGATGGAAGAGTATTTTCTGTCTCTCTCAATCTCTTCCTGCAACTCTCTCAAATACTCTTTAGAAAACTAATTAAAATTAAAAGATTAAATGATATTAAAAGGCTTAGGTTCCCTGTTCTACCCCTCCCAATCCCCAGTCCTCTTCAAGAAACAAGCACATCTTACTATCATAGCTGTCCCTTCCCACATATACATGTTACTTTACTTATAAATCAACACTGTTCTTTCTGTGGGTCTATTTCTTGGAATAACTTATTTATTATATACAAAATACAGAAACATAAGGTAAGCCACAATATAACTTTAAATTGTCTAGTGGCCACCTTTTAAAAATTAAAATAAGCAGGTAACATGAATTTTAATAGTATCTTTTATTTAACCACAAATTTTAACAATATATGCGATCAGTATGAACATAAGTAATGAGATGGTGTATGTTTGGAAAGTTCCCTTCAAAAGTCACATTGAAATTTAATTGCCAGTGCCACAGTTGTTTGGGAGGTGGGATCTGTGTAAAGTGATCAGGTCCTGGGGGCACAACTCTCATTTGTGGATTAAGGCTGTTATCCTATGAATGGGTTAATGAAAAAAGAAGATGTTTTGACGGTTTATATTTTCTGCCCCCTTCCTTCTCTTTCATTGCCATGTGACATGTTCTGCCATGTTATGAGACAGCAAGAAAACCATTTCCAGATGCAGTTCTTACAACTTGGACTTTGTAGCTTCAAGAACAATAAGTTAAATAAACTTATTTTGTTCATAATTTACTCAGTTTGTGATATCCTATAGTAGCAGCAGAAAATAATTGAAAACAGACATTTCACAGTTTTTACTACACCTTCAAAATCCATGGTGTAGTTTACACTAATAATGCATCTTAATTTGATCCAGTTACATTTAAATTTCTCAATAGTCATATGGGACTAGTCACTACCATATTAGATATAATATCTCTAATTGAAGTATACATCTATTTTTTGATTGGTGATTGACTTACTCTGAAGTGATACCTTGAAAGCAGGGACTCCATTTTAGAGCAACTGAGACTCTATCTTGAGAAAGCACCCCCCCCCACCATGAGACTATGATCTGAAACTACCTATGGTCTACAATTTAGAGTACAGGCCAGCGCCATGGCTCACTAGGCTAATCCTCTGCCTGTGGTGCCGGCACTCTGGGTTCTAGTCCCGGTTGGGGCACCAGGTTCTAGTACCGGTGGCTCCTTTTCCAGGCCAGCTCTCTGCTATGGACCCAGAAGGCAATGGAGGATGGCCCAAGTGCTTGGGTCCTGCACCCGCATGGGAGACCAGGAGGAAGCACCTGGCTCCTGGCTTCGGATTGGTGCAGTGCACCAGCCATAGCAGCCATTTGGGGGTGAACCAATGGAAGGAAGACTTTTCTCTCTGTCTCTCTCTCTCTCACTGTCTAACTCTGCCTGTAAAAAAAAAAAAAAAAAAAAAAAAAGCATACACTGCATCCCACTTGGCAGAACATGGAAACTCCCTAGCATGATTGTCAAGCTTAAAACAGATAGACTACTCCTGGATTAATGTTTTTTTTTAAGATTTATTTATTTATTTGAAAGTCAGAGTTACACAGAGAGAGGAAAGCAGAGAGAGAGAGATAGGTCTTCCATCTGATGGTCCACTTCCCAAGTGGCCACAATGGCTGGAGCTGCACTGATCTGAAGCCACGAGCCAGGAGCTTCTTCTAGGTCTCCCACATGTGTGCAGGGGCCCAAGGACTTGGGCCATCTTCTACTGCTTTCCCAGGCCATAGCAGAGAGCTGGATCAGAAGTGGAGCTGCTGGGTCTCAAAGTGGCACCTATATGGGATGCTGGGGCTTCAGGCCAGGGCATTAACTTGCTGTGCCACAGCTCTGGCCCCTGGATTGTTAGGATTGTAATTTGTCTATATCCCAAATAGGATTTAGGTCAATACCTGGACTAATGTTAAGACTGTATTTAGTATTGTTAAGATTGTAGTTGGTATTCTCATGATTGTAATTGATATTAGTTTTGCATAGGCCTTAGGTCAGCTTGACCCTAGCAACTATGTATTCTCCCCAACCATTAACAACCATGTATTCCCTCTCCCCTCCTTGTGGTTTTTGCTTTTATAAACCCTGTTGCTTTGAGATTAGTGGTCCAAAGTTCTTTAGTGCAGAGCCTATTCTCAGCCGCTGGCAATAAAGGACTCCAAAGTTTATCAGTGTGTGGTGCTCCTCTGTCAACATGTGTTCAGTCACAACAACTCTTACAGGTAAATAAACATTTAGCTTTCCTAACACTGAACTTTCTTTCATTTTTTATAAGATTTATATACTTGTGATTCAATATTCAACATTTATGTCATATGCATGTGTCCATAAAAATGTAGCTAATTATACATTTTGTTATGGCAGTGCTTCCTCTCTTATTTTCCTTATATATAACCCAAATGTTATAATTGTCTTCTTTTTATTAATTTCAGAGTCTTTGTGTATTTTAATCTAACTCTTCCTTATCTTCCAATGGCCTTCTGAAGTAGCACCTTGACAGTAGGGACTCCATTTTGGAGCACTTGAGACTCCATTCTGGGAAAGCACCCCCCACCATGACACTCTGGTCTGCAACTATGATCTCAAATAGTCGGACAATAGCAGTACACTACATCACCCTTGGCAGAGCACAAAAACCCTTTAGCATGATTGCTCTAGCTTGAAAGTAGAAAGGTTGCACCTGCGTTAATGATAAAGATGTGATTTGTCTATGTCTTACATATAATTTGGATTAATGTCAAGATCATAATTAATAATTGTAAAATTGTAACTGGTATTGTTAAGGTTATAGTGCATATTAATTTCACTTAGGTCTTGGGTTATGTTGACCCCAGTAACTATGTACTCTCCTTTGATCTTAGCAACCGTGTATAGCAACCGTGCATTCCCCCCTCCCGATTTTGTGGTTTTTGCCTTTGTAAACCCTATACTTTAGTTCCTTGGGGCTGCTCTGTTCTGGCATGTTCAGAGAGCCCCAGCATGCTGGATCAATAAATCCTTAACCCTTTATTGATTGCATGAGAGAGTCTCTTGGAGTTGTTCTTGGGGGTGGCAGTTTTTTTTTAACTCTAATACTTCCAGTACAGTGCTCTGCTGGTCAGCTCCATCATAGAATCCTCAGTTTGCATTGGTCTCCCATATCTCACTTGCTTGTTTCATTTGTTCATTTTGGTCAGATTAATAATTTGGTAATGTTATACTTGTGAGAAAAAAAAAAGCCTGGTATAGTGTTCACATTATCAAAGTGAATTACAGACTCAATACATCCTATCAAAATCTCTGAGTTTTTTTTTTTTTTTGCAGAAACAGAAAAACCTTTCCAAAATTCATACAGAACCTCAAGAGACTCCAAATGTCCAATGCAATTTTGAAAAAAATAAATTTGTGAGTATCACATTTCTTGATTTAGAAACATTATTGATCTGATGCTGTGGCATGGTAGGCTAAACTTCTGACTGCAGCATTAGCATCCCATATGGGCATTAGTTTGGGTTCCAACTGCTCCTATTCTGATCCAGTTCTCTGCTAATGGCCTGGGAAAACAATTGAAGATGGTCCAAGTGCTTGGGTCCCTGCACTCCTGTGGGAGACCCTGAAGAACATCCTGGCTCCTGGCTTTGAATTGGCTCAGCTCTGGCCATTGCTGCCATTTGGGGAATTGACCAGCAGATGAGTGACCTTTCTCTTTGTCTCTTCCTCTATCTGTAACTTTACCTTTCAAATAAAAAAATTAGAAAAAAATTTTTAAAAATTACACATGTACAATTCTCAAACCACTAGGGCCCTGGCATCAAAGCAAATACACAGAACAATAAAATAGAATTTAAAAAATTGTATTGGTGAGATTGCCAAGACCATTCAGTGCAGAAAAATAGTCTCTTCAACAAATGATGCTGGGAAAACAATATACTCACATGCAAAAGATTGATGTTATAACTTTTTTTTTGTTTTTGAGAGGCAGAGTTACAGACAGAGAGAGGGAGAGACAGAGAGAAAGATCTTCCATCCACTGGTGCATTCCCCATATGATCACAATGTGCGGAGTCACACACTTCCCACCTATATTGATTGACATCTACTTTGGAGGTAAAATTGTTATCCTTGTTTCCCTTTGTATCACTCTCCAGGAAATCCTCTCCCTTCCTACAGGGTCCTCTATCCCAGTCTTTCTCTGCATTGGCTTCTCCACTCATCTGTATGGAGTATATCCTCCAGGAACTGTCTAAGAAGGCAAATTTCTGAAATCTTATTTAGATTTGCCTGCCTGAGAGTGTCTATTTTTCATCAAACTTGATTCATAGCTTGGGTTGCTATAGAAATCAATGTTCTTTTACTTTTAGAGGTTTTTCCATTGTCTTCTAGCTTTTAGTACTGCCATTAGGAAGTTGCTGATCCTTTCTGTGTGAACTGTTTTATTTTCTGGGAGTTTATGGACTCTTCCAAATTCTAAATATAATGCAACTTCACAATTATGCTGGAAGTTTTTGTTTTGTCCTTTTCATTGGACTATGATTGAGTCCCTTTCATCCCAAAATACATATCCTTTGGTTCTAAAAAGTGCTCTGTCATCCATGTTCTCTTTTTCATTTTGAGATTTAATTGTTGGGTTGTTAAACCTCCTGGACCCAAATTCTAATTTTCCTCTGTTTTCCTTCCTACTTTCTACTCTTGTTTTGCTCTACTTTTGGGAAATTTTTTCATTCAATTCTTCTTTTGAATTTTTCATTTCTGCTACATTTCTAATACCCAAGGACTATTTTTTGTTCCCAGAGATTTTTATGGCATACTGCTGTTCTTTCACAGTGCAAACATTTTCCCTGAGGCTATTAATGTCAGATTTTTTTGCACCTGCATGCTTCCCACAAGTTTCTTTTCTGTTTGATTTTAGCTTTCTCATTTAGAAGCTATCGTATCATAGCTGGCTTGTTGCTCATGATTAAAGGGTGTATACTAGATTGGAAGTGAAAATTGAGGATGGAGCTCACTGACTTGGCTTTCACTATACAGTAAAGACCACTGTACAGTGTTCATATCTTTATGCTCTGTGCTTATACAGATCAGATTCCCCAGGGTGTGTTCTTCTAGCCTCTACATGGAGGGTGAAGTCCTGACTGATGAATGCAGTTCCTTGGGGAAATCTTCAACATGTGTGTGTTCATCAATCCACTTCTCGGCACAAACCCTTGCATTGTTAGGCTGGAGACTTGGTTGCCTTCATCTCCCATTCCCCTGTATCCCTTCCCCAAGGCACATAGTTCCAATGAAGAACTGTTGAGCTTCTGAACATCTTGAGGCAGAGCATGTTATTTTCAGTTATCTCCTTGGCCAGTGTAGGGTCCAACTTTTCTGGGTCTACTGACTATACATTCACCTTCTGCTTCCACAGTTTTCCACACTTTTGCTTCCTCTGACTCCATTTTTCAAATTTAATCGTTTAAAAAATTCTTGCATATTTTTAATGAAGTTTGTGGCATACAGCAAAATTATGTGATCAAGCTACCATGTTACCCCCAAAATCACTCTCCCCAAATAGACATGTGGTTTTTGTTTTGGTCTATGTAATGTTATTGAAGAAAATAAATTAATTACTAGCAGACTTGTTAGTTGATACTCATCCATTGACAACTTGCATCATTCATTCAGTGCTGTCTTAAACAATGTATTGGAAGATAGATTAACTAATAGTTCCAAGCCTCCTAACAATTTAAATGAAAATCACAAATTGTTGGAGACCCTATTTTGGAATACAAAGGGTGTTTGACTTCCAATTTCTATTCCCTGTAGAACAAAAACAGGTCATTCCTTTACTTGTATGCATAAAATACACCACATTTTTTGTTCTGCTGATGCTATAAATTCAATATCAGTTCTCCAGCTGCATCAGTGATGAGCATAAAGTACATCATTTAACCTCGTATTTCTAACAGTGGAAGGCTTGAATAAGAATGGATGCTGCTATAATAATGCTGCTCCCTTTGATGTGACAACTGAGCATCTGTCTCCACCCTCTCAGATTTCTTCAGCATGTTAGAGTAGTGAAGAATGATTTTAGACTCATAACCAAGTTAGAGTGAAGACATTTGCCACATAATACACATTCTTCACTTTTTAAAATAAATTCTGAATCTTGGGAATCTGTTCAGTTGCAACTACCTTGCAGTTTATTTTTTTAAAGATTTATTTATTTATTTGAAAGTCAGAATTACACAAAGATAAAGAGAGACACAAAGAAAGAAATCTTCCATCCACTGGTTCACTCCCCAATTGGCTGCAATAGCTGGACTGCTTTCCCAGGCTATACCAGAGAGCTGGATCAAAAGTGGAGTGGCCGGGAGTTGAACCAGCACCCATATGGGATGCCAGCACTGCAGGCGATGGCTTTACCTACTATGCCACAGTGCCAGCCCCTACCTTACAGTTTCAAAAGCAGCTATTGTCCAAAGCTGGAAGAACAAAGTATTCTCAGATGAACATGTCAATGAATGAAGGGAGTTAAAAAAATTTTTTAGAAGATGAGATCTGATAGGGAAGCCACCAGATGAGAAAATCAAAAAAGAAACAGTAATTTAAAGTTTACTTCAGCTATATGCAGATTATTCTGAATTTAAGGTAGCATCAGATGGCATACTTCTGAGTCCATTCCCAAGGTATTCTGTTGTATTTATCTCTGTTTTATAGATTTGTGCAATCTCTAGCACTAGGGGTTTGTCTGGATTTGGATCACATAGCAGTGAACAAATGGATAAAAGAACTTTAGAAATTATTAAGCATTAGACCACTGTGATCTTAGAATATCGAGACAAATGCTGCCATTACTGTTAACATTTGGATAATAAATTCTTGTTGTAAATGCAACATTAAGTGATTTGAAGGGGGTAGTCTGTAGGAAAATGAATTGCCAAAAAAAATACACTGTCATGATATGAGCTGTCCCATAATTGTGACTTGCTAGTGAAGCACATCATCCCAAACTGGACCTGCAGAACATCGTGCCAGAAGGTCATGGGCCAAATCACTGAATTCCTTATTAATCCATTTCAGTGCTATAGTCTGTGCTTTCAGTCTGGTTCCTCTCTCTCAGTGTGTGCTCAGAAGTCTGGCTAAAACTTTTGATTATCCAGGCAGCAGGGAAGGATTGTCTCTTGGTCTCACATTGGCTCTGCCAAACACAGGCGTCTCTTCACTGCTGTGTATCAGTCCACTAACGAGGCTGTCACAAGCATGGGACAAAGCTAAGGATAGCAGGGGACACGTTGTTGCCCACATGCAGGGCTTAGCAAATCTGAGCCACCCCCCAATGCATTTTTTTTAAAAAAATATTCAGGATATATAAGTCTGTTTCCATTTAGGTGAGAAAAAGATGAATCCATACAGAGATGGAGACATAGAAACAAGGCTGCTTTTACTTTTCATTTTTTATACTTTCATACTAATTGGTTTTTAATTTAAAAGTCATAGCTGTGAATAATTTGTTAAGACCTTGTCTAAAATGAAATCTTTTAAAGATCCAGTTTAGAGATTAGCATTGTAGTGTAGCAGGTTAAGCCTTTGCCTGTGATGCTGACACTTCATATGAGCACCAGTTCAAATCCCAGATGCTCCACTTCCAACCTGGTCCCCTACTAATGCACATGGAAAAGCACCAAAGGATGGCCCAAGTGCTCAGACCCTTGTGACTTATAGGGGAGATACAGATGGAATTCCATGCTCCTGGCTTTTTCCTGGTCCATGTTCAGTGATTGCAGTCACTTGAGAAGTGAACCAGCAGATGGAAAAACTCTCTCTCTCTCTCTGCAATTTTACCTTTCAAATATATACACATATATCTTTTAAAATATCTGGTTTAAAAAAATTTTAAAAGAGAGCATGGTACAGCTGAAATGAACCTCTTGGAATCTGTTACCCTCTCTAGCTCCTCTCAATGGCACCAGAGGCCCCACTACTACAATTTGCAAGTTCACAGCTGCATATGTGGCTTCGGAGCCCTTAGAAGTCCTCCATGCACCTAGGCCATAGGCCGTCTACTGCTGCGGAGAGATCCCACCTAGATCTTAATTGCTCATCCAGAGAAAAAGAATCAGATAAGTGTTAACAGTCACAGAGGGGAGGGTGGTTGCAGGAGCGAATTTTGAGAATTGTTTTCCACAGGTTAGTATCGAAATAAAAAGCTAGGCAACAATTTACTACAAGGCAGAAACATTTATTTGACAAAAGCATCTGATCCAAGAGAAGACGAGGCAGAGTGCCTGAGCAGGACACTGGCTTTCAGGAAGTGCCCAGGGTTTTAAGGCATTACTTTTTTTTCCAATTGGATCATTCTGGGAAGTGTCCATTGGTCAGGGGTTTCACATATGAAGGTTGATTAGCTTGGGGCTCACAGAGATTGTGTGGGTCTCCTGGAGACAGGCTGTGTTCTCCTTAGAAGCTCACACCCCTCTTCTGCTAGCTCGGGGTGAAAGATTGCAACCACACTGAAAGTGTGATTTAAAGCTGCAAGGTCACACATGCATCATGAGAAGCTATTAGTGGGGGAGATGCCAGCTGGTCTGGAAACAAGCTTTCCAGTGACAGATGGCAGTCCACTTGTGAAGGAATTCTACCTACATCTGAGGGACTTGCAGACCCCCAAGCCCCACTGGACAGCCTCAATAAAGCCCCATTTGTTCTTAAATTGCCTCTGACCAGACAACCTCCTTCCACTTAGCACAGCCTCCCCTGTCTGCCTTCTCACCTCTCCTCATTTCCCCTAGTTTAGACACACAATTATGAGACATTCTGGCTCACTGAAGCCTTGAACATGTCTGTTTGGCTGACTCATGTGTCATATAACCAAAGCTGCTCTGATCCTGGTCCTGTGGAGCATCATTTCCTTGACCAAACATTTGTATGTGGCAGAAGAATCCAATCATTCAAGTAATTAGGCTCCAATTCTGACCCACTAATGACTAGCAAATTACTTGAATGATGTACCTCAGCTTCCTTATTTACAAAGTGGGGTGAGAATGGTAAATGCTTTCTAGCCTTCCGAGAGGACTGGGGAGGTGATATATGTAAGTGTCTGCTGAGCATCTATGTTATATCACAATTGTAGGTCTGATAGAAATAGAAGGCATCAAAGTCAGGATGCCTTCTGTCATGGAGTTTGAGGTTTAGTGAGAAAGACACAATTCAGTTTTCTGAAAAGAAATGTCAACCAACAAAGGGTAAGAAATAACAAATAATTGCACACTTGGTTCAGTGTGTGACAAGTAAATATTTGGTGCATTTTCAAACTAAGATATGCACCTGAAAGTTCTTAGGCAAACAGGAGGTTAGTAGCCAAAACAGCTGAAGCAAATGCTGGGAAGATTGTAATCCTGTAGTTACTCAGCCAAGGAGGAACCGGAGTAAGAACCTGCATGCTAGGAAACAAATAGCTTGCTGTAAAACACGCTGAGTGTGCTGTCCCACCAGGCACCCCATCTTGCAAGACCATTCATAGTCTCCCCTCTCAATGCACTTCCTGTGTCTTGAGTGGAAAGGTGAGGCTGTTTCTCACAACTTGAGGGCTCATCTGGGATCTCTGTGCCTGCATGGAGTGGGGGCTCTAATAGAAGGGGAGACACATCCCATCCAATTGCATGTGGCCTACTCTATCTGGGTGCCCCATCTCACTCCAGAAGCCTGAGACTTGTTATTTGGAGGACAGCAGAGGTGCCACAGAAAACAAAAAGCAGGTACTGCAGCAACCAAACAACCTCACATGTGAGCTGAGTAGGAAAAATTAAAGTATAAGTATTGCATTGATAGTTGGGCATTTTTGGAGGTCAAGCATATGTCACTGACACATATCCCAAGTATGAGGCAAGTGTGGAGTCCCGTTCTACAGTTTCATTCTCCTTCAAGGAAAACAGCTGGACATGGGCCAGTTGGATCCCAAGATGTGAAGGAAACCTCCACTACAGAGGTTTGAGCTCAAGAAAAATTTGGGGTGGTGTGCAAGAAAGCTCCCTTATGGGAGACTGAATATACATGTCCAAGGAATCTCCATTATGGGACATTGGGCACACAGGAAAACTCAGACACAGAGATCAAACTGGGAAATAAAAATTCCAGGTCTAGGGAAAGGAGAACTGAGGAGGCTCCCTCTGACATTTCCCTGGATAGTCTACTGGGGAGAATTTTGGAGTCCTGGGGAAACACCTCTCAGACCAGGAACAAAGAAAAGCAAAACAACGATTAAGTGTTGATGTTTTATTTGACTTAAAGATCCAATTATGAACTCTCAGTCTTTTGGTCCAAGTTTGGCTCAGATGAAGATTAAATATACCAAGCTCTACTATTCTTAATTTTGTAATTAAGAGCTGGCTTGATAGGCCAAAGAAATGCAAAAGATAAAGAGAAGCACAGAAATTTTTCAAAAGAGTAAAAATAAAAGGCAAAATTCATGATTTGCACTGTAGAAGAGACAGTTAAAAAGAGAGATTAGATCAGAATACTCCTTGCAAAAGATGGGGAAATCCCAAATTTCAACAAATAACTAGGAGTGAAATACAGAAGGGAATTCCTAAAACTGTAAATGGATGTTATAGAACCAGGAGTAACAGAAGGAGGGATTCCAGATTCCAATATTTACCATGAAGCTTTACTGAAGCCTCAAATCTATTTGGCCAGGTGTTAGGAAAGTTCTAGGGGAGTTCCAACCTTCCACAGAGACTCAATTGCTACAATATGTAGATGATCTTCTTTTTAAAGATTTATTTATTTATTTATTTATTTATTTATTGGAAAGTCAGAGTTACACAGGAGAGGAAGAGACAGAGATCTTCCATCCATTGGCTCACTCCCTGAATAGCTTTAATGGCTAGGGCTGGGCTAGGTGCAAGGAACTTCTTGATTTCCCACGTGAGTGTAGAGGCCTAAGGACTTAGGCCATCTCCTGCTGCTTCCCAGGCATATTAACAAGGAGTTGGATCAGAAATGGAGCAGCTGGGACCCACACAGGTATCCATTTGGGATGCTGGTATTTCAGGTGGCAGCCTAATCCATTATACCACAATTCCAGCCCTGAATGCTTCCTTTTTCAATGGTGTGACAGACCATTGGATTATTCTAATTAATAAGTAGACAGAATCCAGTGTGTACATTAATCAGAGAAAAAGAGAACTTGGCAGATTGCTTCTTTCCAATTATTAAACCACAAATATGTATAGCATCTCCACAGTAAGGATGTCTTATATTTACTAAGCATTAGATGTTCAGTCACTGCATGCCATATCTTGACTAGTCCCCAGTTAAAGCTTTCTGGTTCTTGTGGATGCTCCCAGCTATCCCTAGAAAGATCTCAAAACCTTCCCACTCACCTTTATCTCAGGCCAATAGCTTTCTTGGCCTATTCAACATGAACATATTAAATGCCCTATACCATGGAATTCAATATCTACTGATTAGGGGATGGCATTGTGCTTTATCAGGTAAAGTCACTGCCAGTGACACTAGCATCCCATATAGGTGCTGGTTGAAGTCTTGACTGTGCCATTTCTGACCCAGCTCCTTGCTAATGCTCCCAGGGAAGCAATGGAAGATGACCCAAGTGCTTGGACCCATGTGGGAGACCCAGAAGAAGCTCCTGTCTCCTGGCTTCAGTGTGACCAGCCCTGGCCATCATCTCTGCCTTTCAAACAAAACAAATCTTCTTTAAAATTTACCAATTTTAGACTTTACTAATTATAGGTTATAGTGTGAAGCAATTTACTGTTATGATTTATAGTAGTATGAAATCTGTGAAATGATCAGCCCAAAGATCTCGGGGAACACTTTGATGCTAAAATTATCGTGGGTGAATAAAGGAATTCAATGGACTACAAATAACTGTAGATTATCATTTTATTTTTCTAAGTTATTTAGAGTCAACCCTCTGTGAAAACCATGAAACAGCCTATAACTTCTAGTCTAAATCTATCTCTCTGGCATTCATTGTTGGGGGCAATCCGGACTGGACTGAGTTACTGGAATTAAGACTTGTTCTATGCATCTGCTCTCCCACAATATGGTGCTGGGAGAGAAGTAAACAGCTTCCGCACAGCTGCCTCCAGTTCAACTAATAAACTGTAGGACTTGCTCCTGATTGGAGGAGAGCAGCGTGCTCGGCGTGTGGGCAGCCGAGTTAGGATTGGCGGAGGAGGACTATAAAGGAGGAGAGAGACGGCATGCACCGGGGAACATCTAAGGGGAACATCTAGCTGAAGGAACATCTGTGCAGTCCCCCAGAAAGCCGGCCGGCGGTGTGCCGCTCCCCTGCGGAAGTGGGGAATGTGGCTAGGGGGAACTGCCCTTCCACGGAGGTGGAAGGGATAGTAGCCAACCCGGGAAGAACCAGCAGCAAACCCGGGGAGGGCCGAGCAGATGAAAGAACAGCGCAGGGTCCTGTGTTGCTCCTCCATGAAGAGGGGGAGCGACATAATGGTGCCGTGACTCGGATATGAAGCCTAGGCAGGGTTCAGTGTCGCTCCTCCACGAAAACGGGGAGCGACATTCATGATCAGAGGGAGTTCCCCAGAAGTTCTGCAAAGGAGAAAAGATGGTTAATTTATTAAGCACTTCTCATTCTTTTTTTTTTTTTGACAGGCAGAGTTAGACAGAGAGAGAGACAGAGAGACAGAGAGAAAGGTCTTCCTTCCGTTGGTTCACTCCCAAATGGCCACTATGGTTGGTGCACTGTGCTGATCCGAAGCCAGGAGCCAGGTGCTTCCTCCTGGTCTCCCATGCAGGTGCAGGGCCCAAGCTCTTGGGCCATCCTCCACTGCCTTCCCAGGCCACAGCAGAGAGCTGGACCAGAAGAGGAGCAACTTGGACAGAACTGGTGCCCCAACTGGGACTAGAACCTGGAGTGCCAGCACCACAGGTGGAGGATTAGGCTAGTGAGCCATGGCACCGGTCACTTCTCATTCTTAAAGTCATAAGGTCCTTGCTATTTCCTATATGATGCAGTCACATTTGAAAGTATCAAGGGGGGTTGGTGCCATAGCTCACTTGGTTAATCCTCCACCTGCAGTGCCAGCATCCCATATGGGTGCTGAGTTCTAGTCCTGGTTGCTCCTCTTCCTGTCCAGCTCTCTGTTGTGGCCCAGGAGGGCAATGGAGGATGGCCCATGTGCTAGGGCCCCTGCAACTGCATGGGAGAACGGGAGAACAGGAAGAAGCACCTGGCTCCTGGCTACAGATTGGCACGGCGCCAGCCATGGTGGCCATTTGGGGAGTGAACCAATGGAAGGAAGACCTCTCTCTCTCTCTCTCTCTCTTTCTATAACTCTACCTGTCAAATAAATTCAAAAAAATAAGAAAGTATCAAGGAAGGTGGCCAAGATGTAATAGATAAGATACCTTATGATAAAAAAAGTAAGAAAACATATGAGGCAACTTCAAAAATCACATACAAATATAAATGTTATTTGTTTACATAAGCTCCATGAAGTTCCACACATTTTTAAAACAATGATACTTGGCATTTAGTTCATTTGCAAACAATTGTGTCTCCTAGTAATTTGACCATGTCAATGCAGGGTTTTACATTATTAACTAAAGAAAACTGAATGTTCTTTAAAGATTTTTAAGATTCTAGTACAGGGGCTGGTGCTGTGGTGCAGTGGGTTAAAGCCCTGGCCTGCAGTGCCAGTATCCCATATGGGTGCCATTTCAAGTCCTAGCTCCTTGCTCTGCTTCTGATCCAGCTCCCTGCTAATGTGCCTGAGAAAGTATCAGAGTGCTTAAGACCCTGACCCCATTTTGGAGACACAGAAGAAGCTCCTGGTTCCTGGCTTTGGCCTACTCATCCCCGGTCATTGCAATTATTTGGGGAGTGACCCAATGGATGAAAGACCTCACTCTCTCTCTCTGTCTCTCTCTCTCTCCCTCTCCTTCTCTCTCTCTGTGTGTGTATGTGTCTGCCTTTCTCTGTAAATCATTCAAATAAATAAAGTGAATCTTTTACAAAAAAGATTATAGAACAAAAATAAGTCAGAATAGGCCAAATGAGGTGTGTAATATAGATGCATAACTACTTCCTGTAGAAATAGTTACAAAATTGTTCTTGTTTGATGAAAGAAATGAAGAAACATTGTCATGATGAAGGACTGCCTAGTGAAGATTGCCTACATGTTTTCCTGCTAAAGCTTTGGCCGACTTTCTTGAAGCTCTTTCCAAGTAAGTGATGTAAGCATGCTCAATGATCATTCTCCAGAAATACAACAAGCAAAACTCCTTGAGCATCTGAAAAACCATTTTCATGACATTTACTCTTGATAAATCTGTTTTGTCTAAACCATTTCCCACTCTGGTTAGCCATTTTTTCATTGGGTTTTGTCTTCCGGATCATTTTGCTAAGTCTATATTTCATCTCCTCTTAAAAATTCTTCCAAGAAATACTTCAGGGACTACTGAAAATTTCCATAGAAAATTCTACTGTTGTCTGAAGTTGATCTAGGTGCATCAAGTTTAGAACTCATCAAAGAGTGTTTGCTCCATTTGAGCTTTTTTTTAAACTTTTATCGAATAAATATAAATTTCAAAAGTAAAACTTTTGTCTTTTTGTTTTTTTTCAACTTTTAATAAATATAAATTTCCAAAGTACATCCTTTGAATTATAGCGGCTTTTCCCCCATAACCTCCCTCCCACCCACAACCATCCTATCTCCCACTCCCTCTCCCATCCCATCCTTAATCAAGATTCATTTTCAATTATCTGTATATACCGAAGATCAACTTAGTATATACTAGGTAAAGATTGCAACAGTTTGCATCCACATAGATACACAAAGTATAAAGTACTGTTTAAGTACTAGTTTTACCATTAATTCACATAGTACAACACATTAAGGACAGAGATCCTACAAGGTAAGTGTACAGTGACTCCTGTTGTTGATTTAACAATTGACACTCTTATTTATGACATCAGTAATTACTTGAGGCTCTTGTCATGAGCTGCCAAGGCTATGGAAGCCTCTTGAGTTCACAAACTCCAACTTTATGTAGACAAGGCCATAATCAAAGTGGAAGTTCCTTCCCTCCCTTCAGAGAAAGGCATCTCTTTCTTTGATGGCCTGTTCTTTCCACAGGAATCTCACTCACAGAGATCTTTCATTTAGGTCATTTTTTCCACAGTGTCTTGGCTTTCCAGTGTCTTGGCCTGAGAAATTCTAATGGGCTTTTTAGCCGGATCTGAATGCCTTAAGGGCTGATTCAGAGTCCAGAGTGTTGTTTAGGGCATTTGCCATTCTATGAGTCTGCTATGTATCTCACTTCCCATGTTGGATCATTTTCTCCTGTTTAATTTTATCAGCTATTATTAGTAGACATTAGTCTTGTTTATGTGATCCCTTTGACACTTAATCCTATCTTTATGATCAATTATGAACTTAAACTGATCACTTTGACAAGTAAGATGGCATTGGTACATGCCACCTTGATGAGATTGATTTGGAATCCCCTGGCACATTTCTAGCTCTACCATTAGGGACAAGTCCGAGTGAGCATGTGCTGAACTGTACATCTCCTCCCTCTCTTATTCCCACTCTTATATTTAACAGGGATCACTTTTCAGTTAAATTTAAATACCTAAGAATAATTGTGTATTAATTAAGGAGTTCAACCAATGATATTAAGTAGAACAAAAAATACTAAAAGGAATAAAATAGTAAGTTGTTTCTTGACAGGACAAGGACTGATCAAGTCATTGTTTCTCATAGTGTCCATTTCACTTCAACAGGTTTCCTTTTAGGTGCTCAGTTGTCACTGATCAGGGAGAACATATGATATTTGTCCCTTTGGGACTGGTTTATTTCACTCAGCATGATGTTTTCCAGATTCCTCCATTTTGTTGCAAATGACCAGATTTCATTTTTTTTACTGTTGTATAGTATTCTATAGAGTACATATCCTGTAATTTCTTTATCCAGTCTTCTGTTGATGAGCATTTAGATTGATTCCATGTCTATTGTGTATTGAGCTGCAATAAACATTGAGGTGCAGACAGCTCTTTTATTTGCCAATTAAATTTCCTTTGGGTAAATTCCAAGGAGTGGGATGGCTGGGTCATGTGGTAAGGCTATATTCAGGTTTCTGAGGAATCTTCTATTTGAGCTTTTGAGCCAGAATTGTGAAACATGAATCAGATATCTGCAGTGTTGGCCATTGTTTCTTTTTTTATTTTTTTTATTTTTTGCCAGGCAGAGTTAGACAGTGAGAGAGAGAGAAACAGAGAGGGAGTTATAGACAGTGAGAGAGGTCTTCCTTCCATCGGTTCACTCCCCTAATGGCCACTACGGCTGGCGCTGTGCCGATCTGAAGCCAGAAACCAGGTACTTCCTCCTGGTCTCCCATGTGGGTGCAGGGACCCAAGCACTTGGGCCATCCTTTGTTGCCCTCCTGGGCCATAGCTGAGAGCTGGACTGGAAGAGGAGCAACCAGGACTAGTACCCGGTGCACCAATCGGGACTAGAACCTGGGGTGCTGGCACCACAGATGGAGGATTAGCCAAGTGAGCCTTGGCCCTGGCTGGCCATTTTTTCTAATGTTGATCATCAGTACCCTTTGATTAAGTCATAATCAAGGTGAGGTTTTTCCACAAATTGATATAGATGATCTGACATTGTAGGGTTCACATTCAACATTGTCTTTTTCCTTCTTAAAACAATTAATTCTTTTGTAAATTGCTGATTCCTTTGAGGTATTGTCCCCATACACTTTTTTTTTTAACAAATGATCAGTGATTTCACCATTCTTAAACCCAAGATTTACCATCAATTTGATATTTATTTTTGCTCAAGCTTAGCAGAATTTGTGTTGCTCTGATAGGGGCTTTTTCCTAATTGATGTCTATTCTTGTTAGTGCTTCAAACTATATCCTTTTAAAACATATCATAACAAGGTACGGTAGACACCAAAACATCTTCAAACAGAGGCACTCACAGGACCCTGGCAGTTTATGAAATAGAAAAGTTCTAAAACCAAGTCTAAAATTTATTTTTGAAATCCATCAGAAGAATCAAATCTCCTTCAACTGTACAATGACACTATTTTAACGTAAATAGCAGTAACCTTTACTTAAAATATTTTAGTATGTTGACTCTAGAGAAACCGTAAGACATGCAATTAAACTTTTAAAACATAAGGTTGACATCTCAACCCATCATAGAACATATTGTTGCTTTCAATAAAGCCATGTGAAATTAAAGAGAGCTCTTCAAAGCACCAAACATCTAAATACACATGTATTTTTTGGAAGTGATTTTTGAAATTATTCACATCAATTATTCTCATAAATATTCTACAAAGTGTGTCTGGACTTATAGAACATTTACAGTTTGTGAAGGATGGATGTTATTTGAAGATTTCTGATGGGCATGTTGTATTTTCCCAACTAGACAGAAATAAAGTTTAATACCTCCTCTTATGTGCTCATCAGTTCCACTATTTGTTAAGCATCTGGCACAGTACTAGATACATAATAATGGTGCTAAAAATGTACATTTTTCATTACTAAATACTGTACAAGTGTTTTATTTACCTTTACAGCTGTTCACATGAATGAGGAAACTGGCCATACAGCCAGCAAATGGCAGAGATAGAATTCCCACACAGTTTATGTGATTCCCAAGCCCTTGAGCCCATGCCCACATTGCACTGGTGCCCAGTAAGTGACTCACCTCCTTCCAATTTCCTCCTCTCTATCTTCAAAATGGATTCTTGTGTTCTGGTCATCATTGACATAGTTATCCAAACTAATGCTGAAAGGGCATCCTGTGACTTCATGTCAAAATGAAATAGATAAACACTTTTATAGTCAATCTTCAATTCTCATAACAGTTTTCCAGCAGTCCCACTTCTAGAGATGTAGCTAAAGTATATACTCACACAAAAATAAAAAATAATGCTCAAATTGTACTTAGTAATGCCTACTACAGCATTGCTTGCAAAGAAAATGACTGGAAATGACCTAAATGCCCATGACTAAGAGACTGGCAAAATATTTTTTCAATGCAAAACTATGTGGTCCTAGAAAATAATAAGATAGAGATGTGTGTATGGCTGTGGTAACAACTGTAACAAATATTGCATCAAAAATAAAAGAATATTATATGGAATACAACATCACTATTGATTAGTTAAGCTACATAAAATCTATACAGTAAATTTTATAGATAAAATCTGTAACAGTAAGTCATTTTGAATGTATTTCCCAATTTATCTTCCTTTACCAATAAAACTGCTTCTGTCTCTGAACTTGTACTCAGCACTTAGATTAAGACCTAGCAGCAAAGTTGAGACAGGGGAAGATTAGCCATAGTAGAAGTCCATAGCAGACAGGAAGGAAATGAAAGCCTCACCTCAGGGTTGAGGGACCGTGGGAGGAAGAGAGAGCTGTTGAGTTGGCAGAGGGTTGGATGTGTATGATGAAAACTCTGCCTCCCAGGAGGCTCTTGCTCCTTTTCTGACTGACTTGAAGACACTGTCTCTCATGTCCTGTGGCACACTGCACATACGAGGTGTGCTGAGACAAACAGCCCAGTTTGGTGGGCAAGTTCTCCCTAGCCACAGGATGGCAAGGGGGTGTTTAGGTCCCTATGTCTCTTGAGTGCTCAGTTTCTCAGGGCATCTTCCAAGGATGGGGTGTGGGGAAAGATGAGGCAAAGGATCATCCAGCCCTGTCACAGGGAACTGCAGCTGAGCCAGGCTAGACCCAGCCAGGGGAGCACAGCCTCAGGTATACTGGCATCAGGCTTTAAAAGCAGACACCGGTAGGCTGACCAAAGGCACAAAATATGGCCATACCCATCCCACAGGAACAACTAAGAGCCAGGTTAAGTTCCTCATGGGGCTGTATTGAGAAGGAGTGCTAAAGGATGGAGCAGTCCCTGGAAAGGCATTGAGTCAAAGTGCCTAGTGAGGGAGCACTAACAAGAAAAAAGACAGCCTATCAGAGTAAACAGAGCTGCAGTTTGTATATCCATATGCAGGGAATGAGTCAATCTGTGGCCCACTACCCACAAGTACCTTGAACAAAATTTCAAGAATACTTAGGTCACTTCTAGGAAGTGGGACTGGAAGTCAAAAGATATGAAAGGAGGGAAATTTTAGTACATTAGCAGAGAATTTTTAAAAAGAGATTTGTTTATTTATTTGAAAAGCAAAGGTACAGAGAGGGAGAGATATCTACCAGCCAGGGTTCACACTCCAAATGGTCATAATGGCTGCATCTGGGCCTGTCCAAAGCCAGGATCCAGGTGTCCCACATGCATGCAGGGGCCCAAGTACTTGGAACATCTGCTGTTTTCCCAGGTGCATTAGCAGGGGCCTTGATAGGAAGTAGAATAGCCAGTACTGGAACCAGATCCCATACAGAATACCAGCATCACAGATGGCCGTTCTACCCACTAGTTTACAATGCTGGATCCAGCAGAGAATTTTTAAGCATTTTAAATAATGAAACATCCCTAAAGTTGTATTGATGAAACTTGTATTCCTTAAAATAAATTTTAAAAATCAATAAAAAGAAGATAAACAAACATCACCAGAAAATGTGGCAAGTTCCACTTCCACTTTATGCTCTATTTCTGAATAAACAAATTAAAATAGATCTTTGCTATAAACCAATGACTTCCTATATTTAGTTGATCATTGATGAACTCCAGAGTCATTTCCAAATGAAAAGGGATTCAAATTTGTGAGTTCATCACATTTACAGCTCACTGAATCAGTAGTGTCAGATTAACTCTTGTATTGCACATCTCTGAAGGAATTCCCAATATTAATGGATTAGCCTTATTAAATATCAATGTCTTCATTTATTCCATAAGTATTTTTGAAATTTATTACATAGTGGGTACTTTGATAGAAACTGATATATAGTGCTGAATAAACAAAATCCACATTCCCAGGAATTTCCATCCTAGTGGGAGAGAAAATGAACACACAGGCAAATTGCAACTACTGTAATCTCAGTAAGTGGGACATGTGATGATAAAAATCAATCAGTAAATTAGAGATGGGACTTGAGCACCTCCTTGACTTGCATCCTCTGGTCTGCTTTAAGAAAAACCAGGAGGAAAAGAAAGCTAGGCATCAGAAGCAATGTAAAGATAGGTGGCAGGCCTATTAAAGGTTGCTCTGTACAGCGATCTGCCCTCAAAGAGACCCAGCAGGCCAGTCCACTACAGTGGCTTTCAATGTGGTAATCCTGGGATTCAGCAGAAATCCACTTATGAAGAGCCCTGGAAGCTCTGCCAGCCAAGAGTTGGATCACTGGAAATGGAACTGCCCTGGAGTCGAAGGATGCCCAGTTCAGAGCCACAGATCTTGCAAGCTACAAGCTGAAAAGCCCTTCACTTGGCCAAGTTTCCAAAGTGACCACCACTGCTGAGGGTACAGCCACACAGAGTCAGTAATGTTGCAGGCAGAAGATGCCACGTGCCTTAACCTGACCACCTCTCCTCCCAAGCCAGCTAGGTAATGGAAGTCAACAGGCTGCCTTCCCCAAGGAGGTTCACACCTCCCTTAGGCTGTACCCCATGTAAAGAGATAGATAGGTCTGGGCCTCATAACTTACAAGGCCTTAAAGCTCACCAGATTATTATCAGGCCCCTTCTGTCAGTTCTTTCCTTTTTTTAAAAGATTTATTTTATTTACTTGAAAGTCAGAGTTACACAGAGACAAGAGGCAGAGAGAGAGAGAGAGAGAGAGAGATTGATCCCCCATCCGATGGTTCACTCCCCAATTGGCCACAACGGCCAGACTGTCAATTTCTATTTGGCTTACACAGCACCTTTCTTAGGTCCTCTAATGATGACTCTGTCCTTTGTATCTAGCCCACTTAGGGCCTCATTCCTTTGTAATCATAGCCTCTACTCTAATATCAAGGGTTCTACTCCCCACCTGTGTGTATTGATGGTCCTTTCCCCTACTTAATGTTGTATTGTTGTTCAGAATTTCTCTACAGACAAACCCCTCTACCTGAAAAAGTTGAGTGGCCTTTCTCCTGATGTTGGTTGGGATCAGCTTTAAACCACATTTATCACGCAGTCCTCACAAGGGTCCAGAGACCCCCCCCACCATCATTTCCTCTCCTCTATGAAATCCTCTCATTACCTGGTTAATGCCACTCTCAGGATCATTGGTTGCTATTCTCACCCTGTCTTTTATACTACAGTGTCTGTTTAAGTGTTTACAGGAGTTGATAATGGAATGAACCAAGGCATTCAGCAACCAGGAGGTCAACCAAATGCTGTTGCTGCTACAGGGATATACTTGGCTCCCTGCCCAGGAGACAGTGGCTTGAGACATTGCTCCATGACAGTGAAGAGTAATGTATTCCCATACAATTCCTGCTTCATAAAAAACTAAAAGGGGGGATGTTAGTAAAATGGTACAATCTTATCTATGGTGTGAACTACACCCTGACACCATCCTAGGCTCTAGTCCCCACTGCCATTGCTGGAAGCCAGGTGGCCACATGCCTCAACCATTGGTGTCAAGCTCCACTCCCATCCTAATGGGATTTGCTGCTCCTACTTCCCTGCCTGCCCCCTGGCAAAGTTTTAAAAGGACCTCTCTCTTTCTCTCCATCTCCTGATCTCTGTCTCTCTTATGTTCTTCTTCTCCCTCTTTTCCTTCTTTTCCCCTTCCCACTGGTATGTTGGGTTTCCCCCAATAAACTCTTTCCCTTAAAAAATCAATCAGTAGGGGCTGGCACTGTGGCACAGTGGGTTAATGTCCTGGCTAGAAGCGCCAGCATCCCATATGGGCACTTGTTCGAGATCCAGCTGTTCCAGGTGCTTGGGCCCTTCACCTGCATGGGAGACCAGGAGGAAGCACCTGGATCCTAGCTTTGGATCAGCGCAGCACGCCGGCCCTTGGTGGCCATTTGGGGGGGGTGAACCAATGGAAGGAAGACCCTTCTCTCTGTCTCTCTCTCTCTCTCACTGTCTAACTCTGCCTGTTAAAAAATCAATCAGTAAAGAAAATAAAGTTAGTAGGTGTAGGGATTTTATTGAACTGTATTCTTACTGGACTTCAAGGAAGTAGTTGTCCTTTAATAACATACTTTGAAGGAAAAATAAATCCAATGTTGGTCTCTGATTCTTTAAAGACTTCTTTATTTAAAAGGAAGACTTACAGTGGAGATGGTGGGGAGTGAGAAAGGAAGACAGAGAGGGAGAGGGAGAAATGCTTTTAGCTACTGGTTCACTCCCAAAATGACTACAGCTGCCAGGCTGGTCCTTGCTGAAGCCAAGGAGCCAAGAACTCCATACAGGTGGCAGAGGCCCTAGCACTTGGGTCATCATCCCCTGCATTCCTGGACACATTAACAGGGAGCTGGATCAGTAGCAGAGCAGCCAGGACTCAAACTGGTATTGTATGGGTTGCTGGCATTAGGCTGTGGCTTAACCTGTTGTGACACAATGCCAGCCCCTTTTAATAACATTTTAACAACATAAAACAGCACTATAGAAGGAATGCTACTGCAAGTCTGCCGCAAAACATGATAAGATAGAACAAATTATGGGAGTATGAGGAAGGTAGAACATTTATCTGAAGTTTCTTGCATTTGGAACATTATAGGGCATGAAATTAGCATGTAAATGTGTGAAAGTAGAGGTTTTATTTATTTATCTATTTTAACTTTTTATTTACTTATCTGAGAGCAGAGACACACAGAGAGGAATAAAGAGAAAGAAAGAGCTCCCATCCTTACCAGAAAGAGAGAAGTCTTCCATCCATTGGTTCACTCCCCAGATGATCACAATAGCCAGAATTGTGCTGATACAAAGCCAAGAGCCAGGAGTTTCTTCAGGGTCTCCCATGCAGGTGCAGGGGCCTAAGGACTTGGGCCACCTTCCACTGCTTTCCCAAGCCATAGCAGAGAGCTGCATTGGAAGTGGAGTAGCCAGGACTCAAGCCAGTGCCATAGAGGGTTTCTGGCACTGTAGATGGCAGGTTTACCTGATTTGCTACAGTACTGGCCCCAAGATCTAAGAATCTTAACTTATAAAACCTCTCCTAAAATTGTAGATTAGGATATCTGACAAATGTGGATCTGAATTGTGCTTTACTTACCTTCTAGCCATGTGAATTAATTGACTTCTCTACCCTTTAGTTTCCCCATACATAAAATGTAGATTAGGGGCCAGCATTGTGGCGGATCAGGTTAAGTTGTCACTTGCAATACTGGCATCCCATATCAGAGTGCTGGTTCAAGTCCAGGTGCTCTGCTTCTGATTCAACTTCCTACTAATACACCTGAGAAGGCAGTGGAAGATGACTCAAGTACTGAGTTCCTGCTACTCACATTGGAGATCGGGGTGAAATTTCAGGAGCCTGGCTTTGGCCTAGCATTTGCTGCCATATGGGGGAGTGAATCAGTGGATGAAAGAAAGATCTCTCTCTCTCTCTCTTTGTAACTCTGCCTTTCAATAAATAATAAACCTTTTAGAAACTTGGATCAGGGCCGTGCCATGGCTCATTTGGTTAATCCTCTGCCTGTGACACCAGCATCTCATATGGGCACCAGGTTCTAGTACCAGTTGCTCCTCTTCCAGTCCAGCTCTCTGCTGTGGCCTGAGAAGGCAGTGGAAGATGGCCCAGGTGCTTGGGCCCCTGCACCCACATGGGAGACCAGAGGGAGGCACTTGGCTCCTGGCTTCAGATCGGCATAGCTCTGGCTGTAGCAGCCATTTGGGGGGTGAACCAACAGAAGGAAGACCTTTCTGTCTCTCTCACACACTGTCTAACTCTGTCAAATAAGAAAAAAAAGGAAACTTGGATCACTTAGAAATGTGGATGAATAGATTTGTTTAACTGACTTTCTTGACTATTTGTCATGTGGGTGACACTGCCACATTCCAGAGACATAAAAATGAACACTATAAAAGACTTCACCCTCACAAAATGCACACTCTAGTGGGTGAGAGCCACCTACACCATCCTTCTAACACTGCACAGTAATCCCTCTAAACAGAAGCGGTTGCTGGCATCACACCTGTGGTAGAGATTGCAGGCACTCTTCTATGTCCACTTCTTTCTTTCTGGCTTTGTACTTGCATCAGACCTTACACCTCTGAAATCAGGGCCATGTAACAGTGCTAGTAGAAGTCTGAGAGTATGGGTATCAGGGGCACTTTGAAACCAATACATCTCATGGCCAGAATGTCACCCATTTATATTCTCTTCTACTGCCACAATAGCCAAGGAAGTCAAGTGCTCTGGATAGTACAATTACAGGATGGAAGAGACTCCATGAACTCCATCAGCAGAGCTTTTAGAGGATCTGCCCAAGAGAATGACCTAGACCTGCAGCCAAATTTGACTGGCTAAGCAACAAACTTCTGATAATTTACCAAGAGTTACTGGTTGTGAATGACTACAGCATGCTCTTGTTTCACTAATTCACAAACTGCCCTGCAAAAGACATTCTGAAAAAGCCAAAGAGCAGTGAGTACTCATTGGTGAGTGGAATAACAGCCAGAAGAAGAGGTGAAAAAGGACCATGAGAACAGAAGGAGGCAGTACAAGGGCCCTGAGGATTGACAGGGCCTGGAAATTGGGGAAACTGTAGGTCGTTCAGGTGAGCTGGGATACAAAGAGAAAGGATGGGGACATGGGAAGACAGAAGAGGGAAGTTAGAGCAAACTGGAAGGCCTGTGAGCCAGGTTAGTAGCTTGTATTACTAATCAGTACTGTATCATGGGGAACATGGGAACCATGGGGTTGGGGGGAGGAGACTTTGAGCAAAGGCTGACATGCTCCTCTGTGTTTAGAGAAGGGATTGAGGCAGGACTAGAAATAGGCAACCAAGATCAAAGTATACCGCTTATGGAAAGTACCTCCTATAGTATCTGGCAGACAGAAATATGTGGCTCCCCTTTTCCCTTCTTCTTCTCATTTATTAAGGTAATTGGAAAAACTGGTCCTCCCTGTAACTCAGAAATCTTAGTGATGGAAAGAAATGCTTCTTCAAAAATAAATGCATGTCCTATAGAGATTGTCAATTTCAATCTTAAAACCTGACCTGTTGGTGCAAAGATTTCTCTTTTCAGTCCAAGTTTCCTTTACTTGCTTGAATTGAACTGCTTTAAATCTAATGTGCTACCTTGAGTTCTCTGTGATTATTAATTCCAATGGATTAAAGACTCTAAGGGGATTTACATAGATTCAGACTTTCAGTGATGATTACTCTCTGAGAAGAATCCCTGCTCACTTTTAGGAAATATTCTCATCATGAATATAAATTACAGTACTTTGAACTTGTGGGATAAAGGTAATCACCTTCCAAAGGACTTGTTGACCTTAAAAGAACAATGACATGCAAATAAAGCTGAATCAATGAAAATTCTCTCAGGTCAGTTACCAGGGTCTGTAGGAGGTGCTGGTGAATCAAACCTAAGTCACTGAAGAAAGGCACCAACCTTAGGTATAGAGAACCTGAATTTAAGTGTCCCATGCTTTCAATTTCCAACCTTTTCTACCAAGAATTATAAGAAACAGCAATCTGATCTTTCCAGTATATGATATAAGCATGCTAAATTCCATCCAAGTGGAAATGTCCACTAGATTGTTTCTAATTCAGAGGCTACAGACATAAATTTGTGAGTCATCTATAGAAAGAGAGTAAAAAAAAAAGTCACACATGGGGAGCTGGCCCACGGAAGACACATTGAGAGGAGTATCTGACTCAGCATTTTGATTAATATCTCAAAGTCCCTAAGTTCAAATCTTTTTTAAAAAGTTTATTTGAAAGACACAGTGGCAGAATGAGAGGGAGAGATTTGTCTCACCCACTGGTTCACTCACCAGATGGCTGTAA
The DNA here is from genome assembly GCF_964237555.1 of Oryctolagus cuniculus. NCBI lineage: Eukaryota > Metazoa > Chordata > Mammalia > Lagomorpha > Leporidae > Oryctolagus > Oryctolagus cuniculus. Next base: position 1,041,253 of record NW_027208350.1, read on the forward strand.
CAGCTGGGACTTGGCCAGGCCAAAACCAGGGGCCAGTATGTGTGTTTATATCAGGGTAGGGCAAAAGTATTTCATCGTGTCACATGAATCATAGTCTGTGTTTGCCGATATTTTAAAACCTATTGTTTCCTACTTGAAAAATCATTAACATGTCTGTGTAGACTAAATAAGCCCCTTTCGCTTTTTTAAGATTTATTTTTGTTTATTTGAAAGAGTATAGAGTGAGAGGAAAAGACACAGAGGAGAAGTCTTCCATCTGCTGATTCACACCCCAAATGGCTATGACCAGAACTAGGCCCAGCAGAAGTCAGGAGCCATGAGTGTCATCCAGATCACTTGCATGGGTGGTGGGGCCCAAGTACTTTGACAACCTTCTGCTTCTTTTCTAGGTGCATTAGCAGGGAGCTGGATCAGAAATAGAGCAGACTCAGGGTCAACATTGTGGCATAGTGGGTAAAGTCACCCACTTTTATTGGCAGCACCCCACATGGGCATTACCTCTTGTTCTGGCTGCTTCACTTGGATAAATCTTCTGGCTTTGGTTTTGGCATGGCCCAGCACTGGCCTTTGACGAAATCTGGAGAGTGAACCAGTGGATGGAAGATCTCTCTCTCTCTCTCTCCCTCCCTCCATCACCCTCTCTCTCTCTCTCTTGCTTTTTCTCTCCCTCTCTCTCTCCCTCTCCCTCTCCTCTCTCACTCTCTCTCCCCCATCTCTCCCTCTCTGTAACTTTGAGTTTCAAATAAACAAATAAATCTTTTTTTAAGAAGGTATATCAATCCGATTATCATTTTTTTTACAGGCAGAGTTAGACAGTGAGAGACACAGAGACAGAGAGAAAGGTCTTCCTTCCGTTGGTTCACCCCCCAAGTAGCCACTACGGCTGGTGCAATGCACTGATATGAAGCCAGGAGCCAGGTGTTTCCTCCTGGTCTCCCATGTGGGTGCAGGACCCAAGCACTTGGGCCATCCTCCACTGCCTTCCCCGGCCACAGCAGAGAGCTGGGCTGGAAGAGGAGCAACCGGGACAGAATCCGGTGCCCCATCTGAGACTAGAACCCAGGGTGCCGGCACCACAGGTGGAGGATTAGCCAACTGAGCCATAGCACCAGCTCAAATAAATAAATAAATGTTAAAAAAAAAAGTTGTGTGTCTGTGTTAGACTTGGCTGCAAGTGGTTTGCTGAGCCTATTAGTACCCTGAGCAAGATTCACGCCACTACCTGCGCCCTGCAAACACATCTCTGCCAGGAACGTAGTGGACAACACCAGGTCTGAAGACTTATGGTGAAAATTTTGTTGTTATGATCCTAAAGTTCATGTGTATGTTCCACTTGATTTCTACATTCACCATCCAAGAGGATTTGCTTACATTCAATTTGAGGATGCTCATGATTCCAAAAATGCTTTACATAACTTGGACAGAAAATAGATTTGTGGGCATCAAAAATACAATTTGCACAGGGCAATCAGAAGACACCAAATCAGAAGGAAGCCAAGGAAGGGAGGAATGTGTATAGTTCTTCATGTCATGATGATTTGACAAATATTGATGTTCTAGAATCTAATGTTATGAAGGGAGAGCAAGAAGTCAGTCTTTTAATTACAAGTATAAATCTTATAGCCCTAGAAACAGTAGACTGATTAGAAGACTTCACGGTAGCAGAAGCCGTTCCAACATTGTTAGATTCAAACAACAAAGATCGTGATATCCCAGCCCAATAAATAATTGGAGACTAAATCACATTCTAGATCTGCATCTCACAAAAAAATTAAAGGCACCTCTAAAACAGGTTCCAAAACACATTATAAGTCTGGCTCAAGTGATGAAAAGGAACCAGGGAGAAAAGGACTACCTAAATCCAAAGTTCAGTCAAGATCACAGTCTAGGTCCAGGTCAAAATTTAGATCAAGATCTTAGACTAGTCCTAAGTCCAATGGCCACTGATATCATAAACCATGATAATCTTTAGGCATTTATCATTATTTTACTCATAGTGTGGTTTACTTAAATTATCAGAAGTACAATGTTGTAGTGATACTTTAGAAATACTTGTTAGCCTTCCATGTATCCAGTTATAATTAAAATGACATGTTATTTAGAAGCCACTCTGAAGAGTCCAATTTACTTAATGTCATGGGCAGGTACAAATTTGTGGGGTCGGCCGGTGCCACGGCTCATGAGGCTAATCCTCCATCTTGCAGCGCCGGCACACCGGGTTCTAGTCCTGGTTGGGGTGCCGGATTCTGTCCCAGTTGCCCCTCTTCCAGGCCAGCTCTCTGCTGTGGCCAGGGAGTGCAGTGGAGTATGGCCCAAGTCCTTGGGCCCTGCACCCCATGGGAGACCAGGATAAGTACCTGGCTCCTGCCATCGGATCGGCGCGGTGCGCCGGCCGCAGTGCGCTGGCCATGGAGGCCATTGGAGGGTGAACCAACGGCAATGGAAGACCTTTCTCTCTGTCTCTCTCTCTCACTGTCCACTCTGCCTGTCAAAAAATTAAAAAAAAAATAAAAACAAATTTGTGGGATCTGCAATTTTCTCAAAGATTCTCTTTATGCTTGAAGTATTCATTGAAAAGATATTGATTGACTTGAATTTGCAACATTGTCTTACTAAAAATGAAAATTCATCTCCATATTTCATAGAACTGGAAACATAGAGCTGTAGCTTGCTGATAAGAAAGATTATTTTCTTCTTTTTTTTTTTACAGAAGATCAGTTTACTATACATTAAGTAAATATTTCAACAGTTTGCACCCCCATAGAAACACAAAGTGAAATATACTGTTTGAGTACTCGTTATAGCATTAAGTCTCAATGTACAGCACATTAAGGACAGAGATCCTACATGAGGAGTAAGTGCACAGTGACTCCTGTTGTTGACTTTACAAATTGATACTCCTGTTTATGGCATCAGTAATCTCCCTATGCACCAGTCATGAGTTTCCAAGGCTATGGAAGCCCCTTGAGTTCTCCGACTCTTATCTTGTTTAGACAAGGTCATGGTCAAAGTGGAGGTTCTCTCCTCCCTTCAGAGAAAGGTACCTCCTTCTTTGAAGACCTGTTCTTTCCACTGGGATCTCACTCACAGAGATCTTTCATTTAGGTGTTTTTTGTTTGTTTGTTTTGCCAGAGTGTCTTGGCTTTCCATGCCTGAAATACTCTCATGGGCTTTTCAGCCCGATCAGAATGCCTTTAGGGCTGATTCTGAGGCCAGAGTGCTGTTTAGCACATCCGCCATTCTATGAGTCTGCTGAGTATCTCACTTCCCATGTTGGATCACTCTCCCCTTTATTTATGGGATTAAACATGACAATAGGTCTGATCTGATTTCATCATCATTTAAAAAATCATCTATTATCTTTCACTTTATATTTCTGTGTGGGAGCAAACTGTTGAAATCTTTACTTAATGTATGCTAAACTGATCTTCTGTATATAAAGAGAAACGAAAATGAATCCTCATGTGAATGGAAGGGGAGAGGGAGTGGGAAAGGGGAGGGTTGCGGGTGGGAGGGACGTTATGGGGGGGAAGCCATTGTAATCCATAAGCCGTACTTTGGAAGTTCATATTCATTAAAGTTAAAAAAAATAAGATAGATTAATACAAAAATGAATCACCCACAGTATAACACTGACTGTTCAAACACAGTAGGTTCATGGTGAACTTTTAGGTCTTGTTAAGATGTCTAGTCCCATGTTAATATTTTATTTATGGAGCTGGCACTGTGGTGTAATGGGTTAAGCCACTGCCTGAAGTGCTGGCATCCCATATGTGTGCCAGTTCCAGACCTGGCTGCTCCACTTCCAAGCCAGCTCTCTGCTATGGCCTGGGAAAGCAGTAGAAGATAGCCCACATCCTTGGGCCCCTGCACCTGCTAGGGAGACCCAGAAGAAGCTCCTAGCTTCAGATTGGTGCAGCTCTGGCCACTGTAGCCAATTGGGGAGTGAAGACCTCTCTCTCTACCTCTCCTTCTCTCTCTGTGTAACTCTGACTTTCAAATAAATAAATAAATCTTTTAAAAAGTTTATGTATGACACAGTTTAGAATAGTTCTTTTGTTAACCCCAAGTACTTGTAGGAGTGCCCCCCCCCACTCTGGCTGGGTTAAACAACATTTTCAAGGTGATTGAGATTTTGGCTGAAACACAGAGCCTTCACTGCTTTTATTCTGGCTTCTGTACAGATTTGGAATATACAAAAATCTCACCTTAGAAGTTGAGCAGATCATTGATGGCAGAAACAATTTGAAGGGGGAAAGAATGTTCTCACATAATTACTCTGAAGTTTAACGAGAATTGCTGACTAATTATCTTAGTGCCATTAGAAGTAAGTTGTTTCAAAGTAAGTTTTGTTTGTGTGAGTGTGCATTGTGTAAACTAAATTGTGATGCTTATAGCACTTAGAGTGTGTATTTATATCAAAATGTGCCTACCTATTTATGAGGGAGGCTTGCTTTTCACACTTCAGTTTTATTTAATGTGTGGCAAGCTGAGAGACAACACTCCCATTTTAGGTGAGGTTGTGTCATGAAGTTTAAAATATTTCAGGAAAAGGATCAGTTCTAAGCAAGAGTCATCTCTCAGCTTTAGTTATCAATGTAGCTGACTAAAAATGAGGAAATAAAATCCTTAACCATTTATAATTTCTGTAATTTCTCTGAAAGATTTCTTTGAGGAACTAAAAGTGACTTGACATATCCAAAGTGATTTCAGAGTAAGAAGCTAACATCTTTTTAAAATCTCAGATTGTTTACTTGTAAATCTAGGTAATATTGGGGGGGGGGAATTTCTTTCAGAGGAGTACTCTTTCCAATTTTGGTTTTGGAAACCTAGGTTTTGCCTGTGAAGAACAAGACAATGGTTTTTAGATACTGCTTGTGGATTGTGTTTGAGGGATTGATTCTAGGACTGCTATATATTGCATAGTATTTCTAGCTTTCTTTTATTTACTGTTTGCAGTTAATGTTCATGTTTTGCTATAAAATCATGCTATGCACATTTCGTTAACTTTTTAAGATTTTTCTGGATGTATAAACAACAAAGTCAATTTTTTATTAAACTGTTACACACTATTAACACCTGCACTTCAAGTTTGGAAATGCACATTTGCAAGCAGCCATGCAAAAGTGTCCATGAATAATTCATAATCTATGAAAATTATTAAAACATCCTTGCTACTAATACATTCCTAAGTACAAAAGTGACTACCGTATTTGTTACTTCTGGGTAGTGAGAGAAGCTCATTTACAAAACAGATAAAATTCAATCTTTAGGCTTTTTTTTTAATTTCTTAGTCCTTTGGGATCATTAAGCATGCAAAAGCATTGCACAGGAAAGTCCACAAAGGAACTAAGGTTGTTAGGACATCCCATTAAGCCATAGCTAGAAATGCCTCTGGATCATTCATATCAGAAGCAGAAACACTTGACTTAGTCCTGCTGGACTAGGTCATCCATCATGACATCCATCATGCCCATGTCTACCTCTGCCCTCTTCTGCCACCATGTTCTAGGTGCCCTAAGTCTCCAAAGTTGATCTCTAGCTAAGATGTTATATCATTTGCTGGTTTCCAAAAATGATAGGCCATAATAGAATCTTCAGCAAGAGCCTCTTCACACCTTGATTTATGAAAAACAAATCCTTTCATTGCCAATCAGCACCTTGATTTGATTTTCAGATATTAAATTCTAGTTTTATCCTGTCTTTATGAATTGTCTTCCACTCATCCAAAGTAATCTCTTTTGTACTCTCTTTTACCTCTTCCATTCACATTTCCCCATTTTCCATGTTGGCCACTGGATGTTCTTCACCTTCAAGTGTTTCCTCAGTCACATTTTGATGAATCAGTCAGTTAATTCATCTTTGACAGTTTCCCATTTGTGAGACCCACAACCTCCACATTTGTCTACCTGCTTTAGACCACTGTAATGTGATAAAGATCTATTGCTTTTACTGTGTCTATCAAATTCACATTTGCCATGAGAACCAAATCCATCTCCTAGGCCCATTCCACATCCATGGCCTCCTGACCTCTTCTAAGACCACCACTACCTGAGGTCAGTCAATTATAAATGTATCAACAGAAAACTCACCTCTCATCTGCTAATATCCATGCCCCTCTGAAGCAGACCTGAGGCAGCCTTGAGCCAACAGTTGTGCCTCAACTTCCACCTGTAGACCTGATGTTGGGAAGCACTCTTTGCCAGAGAATGACATTTTAGTTTTATGCTCCCAATTAAAACTTTCCCCTTTTATAAATTGTTAATTTCTTGCATACTTTACAAAATGACTATAACTTTGCTAAACAAAGTACCATTTTTTTTTTGTCTTGTGCCATGTTGAGATAGTGTGATGACACTGACAGACCCTTACGATGATGTTGGTTCCCTTTTCCTTTTTTTTTTTTTTGTATTTTTTGTATGACTTTTTATCCTCTTTCCAGTTGTTAGGTTAGGTTTTATGATCTGAGAAAAAGAATTACTGGAGTCTGAGAATAGAGGAAAAGGGATTTTTCCTGGGCCTTTTAGGATAATTTCCCCTCAGATAATTTAGAAAATTATCTAAATTGCATTCAAACTTTGAACTACTTCAAGAAGAGGAATCTAATGCAACCAAGTCTGCAATGCTCCCAAAACATTACAGAAGTGGATATTCTGTGAATAAGTCAGAAGATGATTAAAATATCATAGGTTAGGTTTGTAATATTCCAGGGGGTCATTAAGTTGATGCTGGCTTCTATTTGTGGTGTGTTTGTGTTTTTGCATAGTATTTGCTTTCATTAGGAGAGGATGTAGCAGGAACAGTAAGATGCTGGGTTTTGACAAGCTTTGCAGAAGTGAATCAATGGAAGTAACAGGGCAGATCCTGTTCTTGCAGGGCAGGGATAGTAGCAGGGATTAAAGCTTACTCTAATGGCCCTTCAGTTTGTTTTCTTTGCTTGTGTTTGTGTTTCACTTTTTTGGAGCTGACAGTTCCATTAATAAAGTTTTGGTTTGTGGATTTAATTGCAAGGGGGTAGGGCTTTGGAATGTGGACTGGATCCCAGGGTGATCCTCAGCCTCAGAGCTTCCCCAAACAGCTGCGGAGTCTCTGTGCTAGGAGAGACAACTTCCCTCTCTTGTTGAATGACATTTTCCTTTCTATGATGCATATAATCTGTTAGTGGATTACGTCCTTCCTCCCAAAACATGTGTTGCACTGCCTTCTGAGCAGTTAGTACTTTTGTGGGTCTGAGTCTCAGCTGTTTTGTTCTCCCTGGCCTTTAAACACTCCTTGATGTTCCCCACCTGGTTTGCTGCCATTTCCCCTGCCGCCCAGGGTGCAGGACTTTCACCTCTTTCCTTGTCCTTGACTTGTTCACCCTGGAAGGTTAAGAATTTGAATCAGTCCCTGTGGGTCAATCCTTCAAGACCTATTAGAGTTAGGTATTAGTCCTTTGACTAGGAAGAAACCATATGTCATTTATCATTGACACGTGGTACTCATTACTCATTTTTCTGTTGTGGGTAGTGTTTAGCCCCCAGCACTGATTCTCAGCCTGAAGCCAGTGAATCCCTTCAGTTATAGTTAAACAAAGTTTTTATAAGTCATTTTTGCTCACACTATAAGAAGGTTTACCCAGTCATCTCAAGCTAATTAGAAGCTCTGATTGGCAGCTTTAAATTTGATTAAAAACTTAAAAGTATTAGTCTTTTAATAATAAAGGTGCTCTTAATGAAAAGAATGAGAATGATGCTACTTGGTGCTTAACGAAAATATTTTGATTTAATGTATGTACCAGCTATTGCCATTTCTTTATTGTATTAAAAAGTTTCCTTTTAAATAAATAGCAGTTTTTCAGTGTTTAAAAGAAAAGAAAACCTGCTTCTTCACCCTTCTTCACCACCATTCAAGAGGTGGTCACCTTTTTGGTCCTCTATCAATGATTTTTCCTTCACCCTGAAGTTGTTGATCAGTCTTCTTCCAACATGTCTTATTCCTTCTTTCTTGAATGCCGCAGGTGGCTGCACCTTCTCTTTCTTGTCAACCAGGCCAATCTGGCAGTGAGTTTATTGGTCTTTCTGGGACTCTTTCCATGGCTGTTTGCCTGCTGCTTTGGAGTTGGTCTGGGCCTCTGCCTGAGCTGCATTATTGGCTGCGGGGACTCCAATGCACCCCACCCCCAGCCCCCCCTCTGCCGGCTTCTTTTTTTTTGGTCTCTGCTCCTTCAGCATCTGGAATGGATCAGATTCAATGTCAAATAACTGGTTTAATTGGTTGGTAACCACGCAGAGAAGCCTTCCTGTAGGTCCCCAGCCCTGATTGTGGCTCGGCAGTGCTTTTCTCCACAGATTGCCGTGGGCCACCTTGAGTTAAGAGCTCCTGCTTCAGTACTTCCCACAAGATGATCCAGCTCAGGGGGAAGGAGTCTACTTAACACTGTAGTTTTAGGAGCCAGTGCTGTGGCACAGTGGGGTAATGCCCTGGCCTGAAGCACTGGCATCCCATATGGGTGCTGGTTTGAGACCCGGCTGCTCCACTTCCAATCCAGCTTTCTGCTATGGCCTGGGAAAGCAGTAGAAGATGGCACAAAATGCTTGGGCCTCTGCACCCATGTGGGAGACCTGGAGGAAGCTCCTGGCCTCAAATCAGCACAGCTCCAGTCATCGCAGCCAACTGGAGAGTGAACCATCAGATGGAAGACTTCTCTGTCTCTCTGTCTTTGTCTCTCTCTCTCTATTTCTTAAAACTGTAGTTTTAAAAATAAAACTACTAGCAGTAATTTTGCAGTTCCGAAAAAGGAAAAGTTGTGGGGTTAAAAGTTGTATTTTCTTTCTTATGGAAACTTCTAATATTGTATTTTTATATGTCCTTTTTAAAAATATTGTGTACAACCTTTAAAACATCAATGTTTGGATCAAAAGAAGACCCAGCCTATTTTCTGCTTGCTGTAAATTAAGCAAACATGTTTTAATAAAAACAAAATGAAGGAAAGAAAATTGAAGCAGCCAGAACATGAACCAGTGCCCAAATGGTGAGCCTGTTCAGTTGGGCTGGGCATCTGTGGGCCTCTCAGGCTTTAGCAGAATGTCTTTAGCATGCAGGCTGTAGGCTGTGACAGTGTGGTTTTCTCTGAGACTTGCTCATACCTCTCCCCATTGTAGCATCCTGTGCTACAGCCTGTGATTTTGGCAATGTCTTCAAACTAGTTGCAATTTTTCACTCAGAACTAGCAGAGAGAGGGCTGAAGCCACCAAAAGAGGAAGTTAGCATTTAGAAATTCCCATTCAGACTGTCACCAACAAAAATCCCACTATTACTATGGGCCCCAAGCCAATGAGCATACAGTATGTGAAACCTCTATCCAATGGGAAAGCCCATAAGATGACCCAATAAGAAAATAGTAAATTCTTAAAAACCCAGTGCACTTGTGGAAAAGCCAGTGTCCCACTCTGGCACTCCATCTCATCTCTCAGATGAGCTGCTCACTTTCACTTGCAAAACAAATAAGCAATAAAGTTTCCACTCACTTGCCATTGTTTCCAGGCTTTTTTTCTTTACTGGGCTAAGGAAAGGAACCCACTGAATTCACTCCAGTAACTACCCTCCCTCTGTGACTGGGAACATACTAGATGCTGGCTTTGTGGGTAGTAGCTTGGTCTGCTTGCCAAAATATGGCCCATAAATAAACCTTTACAAAGGAAGTCATAAAATCTAGAAGACATAAAAGAAATAAAATAAAATCTGAGTCACATAAATCAAAACTTTCTTCAAGGCAAAAACACCATAAACCAAACATTAAGAATCTATAGTAGATTGGAAATCCCTGTGAAAAGCATAAGTTTGCATTTTCAAGTCTATCAAGAATATCTTCATATCAGGGAAAGTGAAATAAAAGTGATTCTCAAACGTTTGACTCAGCTGCAGCCACTGCAAATATTTGGGGAATGAACCATTTATGGGAGCACTCTCTCTCTGTTTCTCAAAAACAGTTTTGAAAATCACACACACACAAATTGTATGAATTAAGCTTTTTTTTAACTTTGATGATTATTTCTGAGATATCAATTGCAAGGAGTTCCCATCTGTCACTCATACATCAATGCTGAATTCCAACCAAGTGCTTGAAATATGCTATATCTTGACATGAAAAAGGCAAAGTTCTCAATACACTCTAAGTCCACTATGCAGAGAGAAACCATAATAATAAAAGGGGTCTTCAGAACATTGGTGGGAAATGCATACTACAAAAACAGTGCATAAATTTTGATATTTTTGCCTTAAAATAAACTCATATTAACTTATTACAACATATCTGAACAGGATGTAGTTTGAGGTGCTAGGATGTATAAGGCAACAATTTCAAAAGAGCTCGTAATGCAACATGAATTCTGAAAATACAGAGAAAACTCCACATTGATGGTACAACTCAAGTGGAAGAATGGTGAAATAATTGGTGCCATATGGAAAATGTATGGCAACAGCAATTCAAGAGAATCAGTGGTGTATGAATAGATAACTCTTTTTAAAAATTAACTTGAAGGACAGGCAACAAATTTCATGTTTTTCATATATATGGTTTTAAGAGCGTAATGATACTTCCATCCACACTTCCCCTTCATATTCCTTTCATATTTTAAGGTTTGCTATGACAAACTTTCAATTTACTTTATAATCACAAGCTTAATCATCCACTAAATAAAAGGCTCAACACAAAGTGAAATATACTGTTTGAGTACTCATTATAGCATTAAATCTCAATGCACAGCACATTAAGGACAGAGATCCCACATGAGGAGTAAGTGCACAGTGACTCCTGTTGTTGACTTTACCAATTGACACTAGTTTAAAAAAAAGAAAAAAAAAGGCTCAACAAGTAGTAAGCAGAATAACCACTGTTCCTCAGGAGTATAGACAAGGAATATAGGACTATAAATAATAATCAAATCTATGAGGACCAGGATTGTGGCATAGAAGGCTAAGCTGCTGCTTGCAGTGCCAGCATCCCATATGGGTACCAGTTCAAATCCTGGCTGCTCTACTACTGATCTAGCTCCTTGCTGATGTGCTTGGGAGGGCAGTGGATGGCTGAGTTCTTGGGCCCCTGCCACCCATGTGGGAGACCCAGAAGAAGCTCCAGACTCCTAGCTTTGGCCTGTTCCAACTCCTGCTGTTGCAACCATTTGGGGAGTGAACCAGTGGATGGAAGGTTCTCTCTCTTACTCACTCTCTCCCTCTCTTTCTCTCCCCCTCTCCCTCTCTCCTCTCTGTATCTCTGCCTTTCAAATAAATCTTTTTTAAAAATCAAATCCTAAAATGTCAACATTACTCATATACATTATATTGTTTTGTACTCTGTATATTAATTACCAGAAATCAGGAAAAATCTATGATATTTGTCTTTTGAGGACTTGCTTATTTTACTAAGTATAATGATCTCCACTTGCATTTATGGTTCAAAAGTCCTGGCTAATCCAACTCCACTTCAACATCCTGCTAATGTGCATGTTGGGAGGCAGCAAATGATGACTCCATTCCTACCACCCACATAGCATACCCAGGTGGAGTTCCATGCTTCTGGACTTAGCCTGGTCCAGCCCTGGATTTTGTGGGTATTTGTGGATAACCCAGCAGATAAAAATTTCTGTCTCTGCCTTTAAAATAAAATAAAAATATTTTTTAAAAAGGTTAGGCTGTGTCAGTAAAGCTTCTGCCAGTGACACCAGCATCCCATATGGGTGCCAGTTCAAGTCCCAGATGCTCCACTTCTGATCCAGGTCCCTGTTAATGTACATGAGAAAGCAATGGAGGATGGCCCAAGTACTGCACCCATGAGGGAGACCCAGAAGAAGCTCCTGGCTTCTGGCTTTTGACTGGCCCAGCTCCAGCCATTGAGACCATTTGGAGAGTAAACCAGCAGGTAAAGATTGCTTCTCTCTCTCTCTCTCTCTCTCTGTGTGTGTGTGTGTGTGTGTGTGTAACTCTGCCTTTCAGATAAAAAATGAATAACCTCAGGATCATTGTGTGTAGCAAGTCCAAGACCCACTGAGCATTCAGGCTTGGAGGGGATTTAGAGAGCATCACAGTAATAGAATTCTGAGATGGGAGATTATCTTGCCCCAAATCTTCCAGTTTTTCTTTGTCACATAGCTCGTATCTGTCAACACTCACAAAATACGAGAAACCAAAGATGCTACTAAAATTAAAAGTCTACTTCAGATGTTGCTGTGGATTATTTCTGAGAGGAGGAGTGCAGTGGGGGTAAGAGGCACAGAGTTACCACACAGACTCCGGGAGTCAGGTGAAAGCTGGCCAGAGGCGAGCAGCCCACAGACTCATTTATTTCAGTTAGTACAGTAGCTTATATAACTGAGGCAGACAATCCAGTCAAGGGGTGGTTTATGCCCTAACCAATCACAGCCTGTTGAGAGGCAGGCTCCATTGCCAGGTGGGTTTTGAAATCATTCTTGAGTAACTGATGCTCACTTGCCTGTGGCCATCTTGGCATGGCCTTATCATTCCACCACATTTCCCCCTTTTCATTTATTTTTGAGCAACAGGAGGCATGATCCTTTGTCATATCATTGTTGACTCTGTTTCCATGTGGTCTCTGTATGTGGCTGTGCCTGTCTTAGGTTGTCCCCCAGGGGATCTTACCCATAATTGACTAACCAGCCCTCAAAATGGGAGACCACAGGAGTGCTTGCTCAGATGGGGGTAGGAATGAGGAACAATGGTAATCAGGAACAGAGTGACTGCACATAGGCTGTGGGCCATTTGAGTGGCTGACCAGAGTTAGTAGAGTATAAAGCAGTAGAGAATGTGGCTATGGGCAGTTCCTCAGGGTAGGATGATAGAGCGGCAGCTTGACAATTGGTAGCAGGTGCATCCACTAACAAGACAGACTCTCAGTCTTGTTCAGCTGGTTCTGGTTGACTGTCAGTTGCAGGCTTGATGTTTCTGGCTGCTACCCAAATGTGCTGTCCCACATTCTCTGGAAAGACACAAGCATATCCTAGGCCCTTGGTTAGCAGAGAGTGTGGTCTCTTCCATTCTCTTATCAGGGGATCTTTCCACCTAAACATAGGGGCTGGGATCTGGGATGGAAAGTGTCGCTCCCCGTCTTCGTGGAGGAACGACACTAGACCCTGCCTAGGCTTCATATCCGAGTCACGGCCCCATTATGTCGCTCCCCGTCTTCGTGGAGGAACGACACAGGACCCTGCGCTGTTCTTTCTGTCTGCTCGGCCCTCCCCGGGTTTGCTGCTGGTTCTTCCCGGGTTGGCTACTATCCCTTCCACCTCCGTGGAAGGGCAGTTCCCCCTGGCCGCATTCCCCACTTCCGCAGGGGAGCGGCACACCGCCGGCCGGCTCTCTGGGGGCTGCACAGGTGTTCCCCTTAGATGTTCCCCATAGATGTTCCTGGTGCATGCCGTCTCTCTCCTCCTTTATAGTCCTCCTCCGCCAATCCCAACTCGGCTGCCCACACGCCGAGTACGCTGCTCTCCTCCAATCAGGAGCAGGTCCCACAGTTTATTGGTTGAACTGGAGGCAGCTGTGTAGAAGCTGTTTCCCTTCTCAGCGCCATATTGTGGGAAAGCAGATGCATAGAATAAGTTTTAATTCCAGTAACTTAGTCTAGTCCGAGTTGCTCACAGTTGCTCCCCACAGATCCCCCTTTCTTTTTATTTTTGGCGTTGATACGCGCCTGTCTTCGGTGTCCCGCGGCACACACTCTGCTCTACTTGCTAGAGTTGCCACAGGCTCTTACAAGTCCTATCCATCAGGCAAACCGAATCCGGGTCCTCTCTTCGCCATGTTGTGAGGAGGTTTTTAGGCGCTGATGCGTGCCTGTGTTCGGTGCCCTGCAGCACATGCTCTGGTCGAGCTTTGCTGGCGCTTACCGCCTTAAATCAGGCAGACCGAATCCAAGCCTCCTAATTGTTGCATTGTGGGGAAGCTTTACTGATGTTAATTCGTGCCTGTCTTCGGTGACCTGCGGCGCATAAGCTGCTAGCTGCCCGCAGGTGCTCATCGCCTCACTTGATTAGGCAGACCGAATCCAAGCTCTCACATTGCAGTGTTGTAGGGAGGCCTTTTTATTTCTCTATTTCTCTATCTCCGGGCATTCCTATTTCTCCCATTTTACTTCTATCTTCCAGCATTCCTATTTTTCTCACTTTACTTCTAAACTTCTGTTTCTCTTATCCCTGCAGCTTCCCGCTCTCATTCTTATCCCCGCGGCTTCCCGGCTGCGCCCGCCCCGAGGCTGCTTCTCGGCGGCTTCCCGGCTGAGCCGCTTCAGCCCGCGCCTCTCTCATCTGCGCAGCTTCCCGGCTTTGCGCGGCTTCCCGGCGCCTCGCCCCGCCGGCGCCCGCCCCGCGGCGGCTTCACGGCTCTGCGCGGCTTCCCGGCGCCTCGCCCCGCCGGCGGGTTCCCGGCTCTGCGCGCACGCTCCGCGGTCTCCACGCACTTCGCGCCCGCACCACGGCCTCGCGCCAGCGTTCCCTATCTATTCACGCCCCGTGCTCTCTCTGCACGCGGCGGCTTCCGCGAATGTTTCCGCCACCACCGGCATTCAGTCCAAGTTCCCCGGACTAACCTGGCGAATTCCAACCTGGCGGCCCACGTCTCTGGTTCCAGATCTTCGCCTCTTGCTCCCCAGGGTGACTTGAAGAACTCCAAGGTGGCTTATATCTCCGCCTCGGCCTGCACTCGCGGCTTCATCCTCCCTAACACTCATTTCTCCTGGCTTCTCCCCACAGTCCGTATCCAAGTCTAAGTTTCTTATAGGTTTCACTTTCACTTTCAACCTGCAGTCCGTATCTAAGTCTAAGTTTCTTCTTGCTTTCACTTTAAATCCTAACTTCTTTCCCACAGTCCGTATCCGAGTCCAAGCCTCCTCCAGGTTTCACTTTCGCTTTCAATCTCCTAGCTTCCCCGCCATAGTCCGCATCCGAGTCTATGAAAGCTTTCACTTTCGCTGTCAATCCTAACTTCTTTCCCACAGTCCATATCCGAGTCTATGCCTAGGCTTTCAATAGCTTCTTCCGGCACCTAGGCTCTTTGCTAGTCTCTCTCTCCGGTATTTTCCCATTTCTTCCCGTTTCTTCCCTCCTAAGTTTGCTTTCCGTCCTAAGTTTCCTATCCGAGTCACGGCACCATTATGTCGCTCCCCGTCTTCGTGGAGGAACGACACTAGACCCTGCCTAGGCTTCATATCCGAGTCACGGCCCCATTATGTCGCTCCCCGTCTTCGTGGAGGAACGACACAGGACCCTGCGCTGTTCTTTCTGTCTGCTCGGCCCTCCCCGGGTTTGCTGCTGGTTCTTCCCGGGTTGGCTACTATCCCTTCCACCTCCGTGGAAGGGCAGTTCCCCCTGGCCGCATTCCCCACTTCCGCAGGGGAGCGGCACACCGCCGGCCGGCTCTCTGGGGGCTGCACAGGTGTTCCCCTTAGATGTTCCCCATAGATGTTCCTGGTGCATGCCGTCTCTCTCCTCCTTTATAGTCCTCCTCCGCCAATCCCAACTCGGCTGCCCACACGCCGAGTACGCTGCTCTCCTCCAATCAGGAGCAGGTCCCACAGTTTATTGGTTGAACTGGAGGCAGCTGTGTAGAAGCTGTTTCCCTTCTCAGCGCCATATTGTGGGAAAGCAGATGCATAGAATAAGTTTTAATTCCAGTAACTTAGTCTAGTCCGAGTTGCTCACAGTTGCTCCCCACAGAAAGGATCTCCAGTGTTTATAAGCTGGGCTGACACTTTGGGAACCAAAAGTAAGAAAATTGATAGTGAAAAGAACCTCTGTCAAAGCAAACGGTGTGTCTGGGGGCATGAGATTGTTTTTCTGTCTTTGTAAGAGATATTTAATAGTCCTATGAGTTGTTTCAATGATTGCCTGTCCCTGTGGGTTGTATGGGATACCTGTATGTTCCAGGACCTCAGGAAGGAATTAAATTCCTGTGATGTATATGGTGACCCATTATGTCTTTATGGTCCAAGGGATACTGAAGACCCACATGGCTGACTTGAGAGCCTTTATCACATTACTAGCCTTTTCTCCAGATCGGGCTGTTGCAAATACAGCCTTTGAATAGGTATCTACCACCACATGGACAAACTTAAGTTTAACAAAGGAGTTAATGTGGGTGATGTCCACTTGCCAGAGCTTATTAGGAGCAAGGCCTTGAGAGTTCACCCTGCTTGTTGCAGTGGGCCTAACGGGGTGAGGGGGATACAATTCTTGCAAGAGCGCACTAGGTGTTTGCATTGGATCATTGTTAGCTCTGGAAAAAGCAATTTTATGTTGCTTGCTGACATATGAAATTTTTGGTGTAGAATATGGGCTTGTTGTAGGTATCCGATGGAAGACGTATTGCAGGAGATAAGATGATCAACCTTTTCATTGCCTTGGAAAATAATGCCAGGTAACCCAGTATCTAATGGGGCCTTGAGGGTAGATATGATTATGGCAAATAGAGGCACCCAAGGTTCATATCTAAGGGTTTTTAAATTTGACAACTGGGTGTTGATCTTTTCTATAGTGGATTTGGCTGCTGATGTCAATGTGATTTTTGAGGGAGGGCTGTTTCCCTTAGTAAGTCAAATAGTGATTTAAGCTCTGCAGGTGTTAAGGGAAGGAAGGGCTTCAACCAATTGAGTTTGCCGCATAGTTGCTGAAGTTCATTAAGTGAATATTTATGCTTTATTTTTAGATTTGGACCCATTGGAAATATATGGGAGGAGATTTGATAACCCAGGAATTTGAAAGGAGGAAAATATTGTACCTTTTCTGTGGCAATAGACAAACCCAGGAATTGTAAATTTCTTACTGTCTGACTTAAGCCTTCAGAGTCATCACATAATCACATTCTCCTGAGCAAGTAAGATATTATCCTGATAATGTATGACCAAGAACTGACCTTTAGGTGTGCTGGTTGCATGAGAAACATATTTTTGACAAATGGCAGGGCAATTTTTCATGCCTTGTGGGAGTACTGTCTACTGAAATCTTTTTGTGAGGAGCTAGAAATTGGGCTCCCATACTGTAAAGGCAAAGCAGGCCTTATCCTCCTCTGCAATGGGAATGGAAAAAGCAATCTTTGATATCAATGGTAACTATGTGGAATCTGTTAGGAATGGCCCCTGGATGGGGAATGCCAGCCTGGAATGTTCCCATCTTTTTTATGATTTTGTTGATGGCTCTCAAATCCTATAGTAGCCTAAATTTTCCCTGTTTCTTTGCTATCACAAAAATGGGTGTGTTGTGAGGGCTAGTGGAGGGCTCTATGTGTCCCTTTTCCAATTGTTCCTGTACCAATTCCAATACCTACAGATTTGGGTTGTAATATTGGCCACTGCTCTCTCTACCCAGATGTTTCCTGTTCTTTCACATTTAATGGGGATTGGGCCTGGTTTTTGTATGAGGTGAGCAGTGGCCCCTAGAATTGGGGGTGAATCTTACTTGTAGGCTCTCCATTAAAGCTGTTGGCTTGTGGAGATTTGTGATCTGTAGTAAGGACCACTTGCATTTGTGAGAGCACATGTCTCCCCTGAAAGCTCATGGAAACCTCAGCAATTAGTAGAAAGATGGTTCCTGTATGGAACCATCTCACCACACTGTGTCATCTCACCACATTACTGGCTTGATGACCTGATCAGCTGATTTTAATCCTCCAATGCCTTGGAGGTCAGGCCCAGGTGCTGTCTTCCAATGTTGCATTTTTCTTATGTCCCTAGCTTTTAAGATAGTGGCATCCACCCCCATATCAATTAAACCCACAAAAGCAATGTAATCTAAGTATAGGGTTCATTTTGGCCTCAAATTGAAGATAGGCATTGACCAGTTAATGATGGTGGGACTCCCTCTTACTTGTTGGGCTGAGGGCCACCCCACTGGGAGTTTAAAGGCTTGGTTTTGCAATCATTTGCCCAATGAAAGCCTTTTTTTACATCTGGGACACAGCATTTTGGGCTTGCCCCATCTGTCAGTGTTTGGGCAGTTTTGCCATAGGTGTCCTGTTTCCTGACATCCCCAACAAACTGGAGGGTCATTAGACTTCCTTGTGTTCAGTTTGTTAATGGCCACATTTAAGGCCTGTATTGATGTATCAGCAGGGTTTACCTCCTTTGTAGCTACTATCCATTTAGAAAGGTCTTCATTACGGACTGGGGCAATTGGAGCTTTTGCCTCTTTGGTAGCACTTCCCCAAGCTAATTGTTTGACCAGATTGTCTTGATCAGGCCAAGCAGTAATATTTTCTCTACTGCCTCCAAGACTCTGGCAAGGAAATTGAGGAACCATTCACCTGGGCCTTGAACTAGGTTTCTAAAGAGCTGACTATATTTAGAAGGATTTATATTTTTTAAGGCTCTAAGTGCCAAATCTCTGACCTGATCAAAATAGGTAACTACTCCAATGCAGGCCTGTTCATGAGAATATTTGTAGGTGCCACGGCCTCTAAGCATATCAAAGGTTACTGCTATTCCATAGGCAGCATTATTCCTCACCACGGTTTCATTCTCTTCCTCATAGGAGGCTTTCCACAGTAAGAACTGAACTGTGGTCTTGACAAATATGCTTTGAGCAGTGTAATCCACTCAAAATGAGTTTGAAGATTCACTGCCCATTGTGTGAGCACCTGTTCAAAGCAGGGAGAGGCAGGATCTTACTCTTGAGAAGCCTTTTTTAGCATAGTAAGGTCATCTGTAGGTATTGGAATCCAAGGCCTGAATTCTGCCTCCACGCCTACATTAATGGAAAACATGTGGATGGGAAAGGGTCTAGCGGCTGCCCTGAGAGCCTGGGGTACCCGGGGACTGCCACAAGTGTGAGGGTCCTCACTAGGTGCAGATGGGATGACCTCACATGGGTTATTGCCTCAAGGTCATCTAAGTTCATTCCATGGATATTTGGAGAGTTGCTGACTAGGCATTGTTGTGTTGTCTGCTGTCATGTCATTTTCACTATGGGAGCTCTCTCTCCCTAAGTCATCAACTCTTGCCTGTGAGGCAGAGGCCTGGAGTGACAGGCTCTTATCACTCACAGATTCATTATGTTTGGTAATCTGTGTGGGTTTCTGAGAGGGTGATATGTTTCCCATGTTTGAGCACTTAATAGCGGCAACCACACCGATTCTAGCCAAAAGAAAGACACCCACAGCACTGCTGCTATAACAAAACTAATTCCTAGCACCTCAGTGGCTGATGGCATTATGCAAGGGGTTCCCTACGTTAGACGAACAGACAGTGGTGTATCAGATCATAAGTATGGCCTGTGCTAAGTGGAAGACTTCCTTGATTCATTAGGTCAAGGCCGTATGCCCACACAGTGTCTCCAGAGCATCACCTCTCTCAAGTGAGGGAAGATGACTTGGTTTCCAATTCTGGGATAATCAGTCCCTTACGTAAATTTGCCGGATGAACCGAAAGTAAAAGGAGGAGCAGAGAAGTGACGTTATGCTTCTGGGCAGTGTGTGCCTAATCTGGGGTCACTTAGACCAAGGACAACGATAAGGAAAGGGGTACAGGAGGGGGTTCTGTGCTCACCCTCACAGAACCAAACAGCACACAAAACACAGAGGGGCCTACTTGCCGAAATCAAGGGGGGACCTCACCAAGTCCAACACGCTGTCTCTCTCAGTCACATTGGGGGCCAAATGTTGCTGTGGATTTGTTCTGAGAGGTGGAGCGCAGTGGGGGTAAGAGGCACAGAGTCACCACACAGACCCTGAGAGCTGGGTGAAAGTGGGCCAGAGGCGATCATCCTGTAGACTCCTTTATTTCAGTTGGTAAAGTAGCTTATATAGCCAAGGTAGACAATCTGGTCAAGGGGCGGTTTATGCCCTAACCAATCACAGCCTATTGTGAGGCAGGCTCTGTTGCCAGGTGGGTTTTGAAATCATTCTTGAGTTAATGATGCTCACTTGCCTGTGGCCATCTTGGCATGGCCTTCTCATTCCACCACATTCAGAGAAACCCTACATCCAGCCAATGATTCTGTTAGATGTCATAAAACCCAAGCCTCTTCCTCTTTTTTAAATATTATTTATTTAGATTGCAGAATTACAGAGGGGGGTTGGTGACAGGGAGACAGAAAGGGATCTTCCTTCTACTGGTTCACTTCCCAAATGGCTGCACCAGCTTCACCCAGAACTTCCACGTGGGTGGCAGGGGCCCAAGGATTTGGGCCATCTTCTGCTGCTTTCCCAGGTGTATTAGCAGGGAGCTGGACCAGCAGTGGGGCAACTAACATTCAAACTGGCACCCACTTGGGATGCCAACATTGCAGGCATCAGTTTAACCTACTATGCCACAGTGCCAGTCCTTCAAGCCCTTTCTTAACCTTTCAATAAGATCAGTGGGACCTGAGAATTGACTGATTGAGTGGTAATGCAATACCAGACAGAAACAGCCCTGGATCCCAATGTCCTCATGACAACTGAGCTGCCCCAGACTACACAGCTGGCATTTTCACTAGTCTCCTTGGACGCACTATGAGGAAACTTAACATGGAGAAGGAGTTTGTATGATGGCTTCTTTGTTGGAAGAGTCTGGGGCAGATTGCAGCAACTGTTCAGGCACCAAGTCTCTGAGGAACCCTTTGGGGATAAGAAACCGTTTCCATTCATCTTGATCCCTTGCCAAGCTGCAACTAGTGAAGCCAGCCATGTCTTCTCTCCTGTCTCCACCTTTCATGCTCCCCCATCTCGCCCACAGGAAAGCATGATCCTAGTGAGTGATCACACCCTAGTGAGTGATCAGAGGCCTCATTCCATAGTCCCTGGGGTCACAATACTGCAGCTTAGACATGGAGCACTGTGGAGACCTAGCAGCGCAGGAGGAGCTAGAGGCCTGGCAGAAACGTGACAACATGGCCAGTCCAGGCTTCCTGGTTGATCAAGACCCTTAAGGTCACCCTTACACTAAGAGAGAATCACCTTTTGGGAACTGTTCATGAAAGGGCTATGAGTCAAGGACTGTAATGTGTCACACACAAACACACAAATAAATAGTTACACATGGATTCACTATTTTGAAGAAACAATCTTTGTTCTTTGACAACCTACATCCATCTCGATTCTTTCATAGCATTTTATATCAGACCAGGTGGAGTCTTCTTCAGGAATAAAAACTCTCAATGTCTCAGAATTATAGAGTGCTCAACATGTTAAAAGAATTTCGAGCCTAGGGAAGGAGAGCCGAGGGACGGCGGCCTCGGCATTGGAGCCGCTACTTCCCTCCTTCCTGAGGGAACAGCACCGCCACCAGCGCGCGGGCCAAGGCCAGGGCGAGCCGGGCTGGTGGCGCTCCGGGAGGATAGAGGAAGGGAGGAGGGTGGGCGAAGGGGCGGGAGGGCGTGCGGGGAGGGTCTCGCTCTCCCGACGACCAGAACCCGAGAGGGAGACCCTGGCGGCGGTGCCTGCCACTCGGCGCCTCCCGTCGTGCTGGAGGGCGGCTTGTGAGGGGCTGGCGGGGCCGGGCCCGGGCCGCTGTTCCCGCAGTCCCCTGCGCCGCCGCCCGCGCCGCCGCAGGGCTCCTCGGGTGCTGCCGCCGCCTGCTCAGGCTCCTGAGGTCCGGCTACAGCTGTGGCTGCGGCTGGCACGGCCCAAGAACCGGAAGGCCGTGGACGGCTCAGATCGCCCTGAAAAAGGCACAGCTGCATTCCGCTCCGCGGGCGAAGAAACTGGAGAAACTTGGAGTGTACTCCTCCTGCAAGGCTGAGGCGTCCTGTAAATGTAATGGCTGGGGGCTGAGGCGATGTCACCCATGCTGTATGACAAAGTCACAGCTGCAGGAGGCAGAACTCAGCAAAGCAGGAAGGCCCTGAATGAACTGAAGCCATCTTCTCTGTTGTTTTTATTAGGCTTAATAGTGATGTAATCATTGGGTTTGGGTGTGAGAATAACGGATATCAATGTAAGCAAAATTGTTGTTTCTTGTAAAAAAAATGAGTTACAGGAGGTGACTGGAGTAATGAGGGGAATCCCCTAAAATTTGTATAGAGTAAAATATTATTAGCAACATGAGTAATGAGTTTTATGAGAAAATAGAACAGAAAGAGCATGCAGGTGCTTGTTCCCACTGACCTCCCCTTTGCCTTACACAGGAGTATATGATGAGACTGGGAGGTACGTAGTTAATAATACAGCAAATGGAATGATGAACAAGCACTACTATTCTTACAAAGGTTACGACCTTATGCCCCTGCTTGGAAATGTAGAAAAAAGGAACAAGGAACACTTACATTAGGCAATGGAGTAGGTTTTATAAAAACAGTTGTTGGAGGTGTGGTTTACCTTTAGAAAAATAGGATATAATCATTAGAACTTTCTCTATACAGTTTTAACCCTTTAAAATAAATCGATTAACATAAAATCTTAGACATTTTGTCTAGCACCTTTAGATAAGTTAAGCAAGTTTCATATAGCTAACGTATCCACTATGAATAGAGAAAAAGTTAGTGGAAAGGTTACGATGAGGCCATGAAAGGAAAATTAAACAAAACAAGATTAATAGAGAAAGGTATGCATACATGATCACTTGTGGTGTATTCTTTCCCGAAAGAAGAGAGATTTGGGAGGAAGAAGGCTTAATAAAAGTATATGTAAAGAGAGTATAAGATAAAGCAATAAGAAGGAACGGCAAAATGATGCCTTCCCTTGCCACCTAAACCTCATCCCTTCATTTCCTTTCTTCGCCAATGCCTCCCCTCCTTCAGAATCCCCTGGACCTGCCAAGGCTGGACCCCAGCAGGCTGGAAAAACCCCAACCCCTCTCCCACTCCCCTCAGAGCCCATCTGCAGCAAATAATCGTCAGTCTAATGGAATCCTGTCAGGGTTGTAGCCATGCCCTAGCTGCTCATGTTTCTCACCTGGAGAATGTGTCAGAGGAAGAAATGAACAGACTCCTGGGAATAATGTTGGATGTGGAGCATCTCTTTACATGTGTCCAGAAGGAGGAAGATGCAGATACCATGCAAGGTTATTTCTACCTATTTAAGCTCCTGAGACAGTTTATTTTACAAAGAGGAAAGCCTGTGGCTGAAGGCTCCTTGGAGAAGAAACCCTTATTTGAAAAGCCTAGTATTGAACAGGCTGTGAATACCTTTGTACAATATAAATTTAGTCACCTGCCATCAAAAGAAAGACAAACAATAGTTGAGTTGGCAAAAATGTTCCTAAACCACATCAACAATTGGCATTTGTGGCACTGTCTCAATGAAGACTGTGATTTCCCAATGTTGATATTTCTGGATATGAAGAGAACTGCACAAGGTGGCTGTGTTACCACAATGTGCCACAGTTCTGTGACAGTCTACCTCGGTATGAAACTACCCACGTGTTTGGGAGAATATTGCTTTCCTCAGTCTTCACTGTTATGAGGAAACAACTCCTGGAACAAGCAAGACAGGAAAAAGACAAACTGCCTCTTGAGAAACAAACTCTGATCCTCACTGATTTCCCAAAATTTCTGTCCATGTTAGAAGAAATTTATAGACAAAACTCTCCCATCTGGGATCAGGATTTTCTCTCAGCCTCTTCCAGAATCCAAACAGTTATCAACCCACCTCCTGTGGCCAGGACAGTTTCCTACAATTCAAACTCATCTTCATTTGAGCAGCCAAATGGAGGGAGTAGCAGTCCTGCCTGCAAAGCTTCTTCTGGGCTAGAGGCAAACCCAGGAGAAAAGAGGAAAATGAATGACTCTTATGTTCTGGAGGAGGCCAAGAAACCCCAAGTAATGGGGGATATTCCAATGGAATTAATCCATGAGGTGATGTCCACCATCATGGACCCTGCAGCAATGCTTTGACCAGAGACCAGTTTTCTGTCAGCCCATTCAGCCAGGGATAAGGTAGCAAGGCTGGAAGAGCACAGGGACAGGATTGAATTTCACCTGCTGGGCAATTCCCTGAACCAAAAATCAAACAAGAGGATCCTGATGTGGCTGATAGGCCTGCAGAATGTTTTCTTCCATCAGCTTCCCCAAATGCCAAAAGAGTATATCATGTGACTTGTCTGTGACCGGAAACACAAAACCCTCACTTTAATTAAAGATGGCCATGTTATTGGTGGTATATGTTTCCATATGTTCCCAACCCAAGGATTCACAGAGATTGTTTTCTGTGCTGTAACTTCAAATGAATAAGTTAAAGATTATGGAATACATGGGATGAATCATTTGAAAGAATATCATATAAAACATTACATCCTGAACTTCTTCACATATGCAAATGAGTATGCAGTTGGGTACTTTAAGAAATACGGTTTCTCCAAAGAAATTAAAATACCTAAAGCTAAACATGTTGGCTATATTAAGGATTATGAAGGAGCCACTTTAATGGAATGTGAGCTAAATTCTCAGATACCATATGCAGAATTTTTTGTCATCATTAAAAAGTAGAAAGAGATCATTAAAAAGCCGATAGATGGGGCTGGCACTATGGTGCAGTAGGTTAATTCTCTACCTGCGGCACCGGCATTCCATATAGGTGCTGGTTCTAGTCCTCTTCCAATACAGCTCTCTGTTGTGGCCTGGGAAAGCAGTAAAAGATTGCCCAAGTGCTTGGGCCCCTGCACCCACATGAGACACTGGGAAGAAGCACCTGGCTCCTGGCTTTGGATTGGCGCAGCTCTGACTGTCGCAGCCATTGGAGAGTGAACCAATGGACGGAAGACCTTTCTCTCTGTTTCTCCCTCTCACTGTCTGTAATTCTACCTTTCAAATAAATAAATAAAAATATTTTTTAAAAAAAGATGATAGAAAGAAAGCAGGCCCAGATTCAGAAAGTTTACTCCGGACTTTCATGTTTTAAAGATAGAGTTTGGCAAATTCCTATAGAAAGCATTCCTGGAATTAGAGAGACAGGCTGGACACCAAGTGGAAAGGATAAACGAAAGGAACCCAAAAACCCTGAACAGCTTTACAGCATGCTGAAGAACATCCTTCAGCAGGTGAAGAGCCATCAAAGCACTTGGCCCTTCATGGAACTGGTGAAGAGAACAGAAGCTCTGGGATATTATGAAGTTATAAGGTTTCCCATGGATCTGAAAACCATGAGTGAATGCCTCAGGAATGGGTACCACATATCTAAGAAATTATTCATGGCAGACTTACAGTGAGTCTTTACCAATTATAAAGAGTACAACCCCCCTGAGAGTGAACACTGCAAATGTGTCAATATTCTAGAGAAATTCTTCTTCAGTAAAATTAAGGAAGCTGGATTAATTGACAAGCAATATTTCCCTCTCTGCTTCTTAGAAATTCATCAAGCAGTGTGCCTAATGCAAGGTGGTTCAGTGTGCAAAGAACTGGACAAAATGTGATGAAGAGACTTGTAATAATCAGCACTTTTGAAAAAGAAACAAAAAAAAACCTCCTTTTAGCTTTATATGTATATATATATATATAAATTGACATAGAAATTATACCTGTGTTGATTGTCACAACTGTCAAATGTTAACAATTCTAGTAATTTTAGCTCATTGATCCTGGGTTAGGTAGCGCAGGGCACATTCTCCTCTTTGGATTCCCTGTGCTGAAGTCTTTCTCCACAACCTTGACCTTCCAGTGAGATAACCTGCACTGACCTCTGACTCACCCATAAAAGGAGATTCATCCCAACATTCACAAGGGAAGGGGTGAAAAGAGAGAATCTAGGGAAGAATCAGAGAAGAATCCCCTCCCCCATTGCCACCTGCTACCATCTATTGGGCTGTGGGATAGTTGATTGCTTAACTATCCAATTTTTCAGGTATCTAAAATGTGACAGTGGAAGCAGCTGATGACTTAAACACTATGTGTAAAAGGCACTTGAAATTCTTGAGAGGGGCAGACAGAACAGATGCTGAATGACTCGCAGTTGCAAGGCTTATGTTGGTTCTGTCTTCTAGACCAACAAATTTTCCTACCATCTTTGCTTTTAGGAGATTGCCTGCTAAGAACCATCACCAGTGTTTTTTGGTTTTTGGAGCTTCAGCTATAGCTGGAGTATCTTCAGAATGAGGTGAGGAATAAGGATGCAAACACCAGAGGTAATGCTATGCTGATAGACACCCTAAACTTGATCCAGGTCCTGAAGCATTGCTGACCATGAGACTGTGACACCTCTAAAAACTGGTGGATTTGGGGCTAATGCTGTAGCATAGGTTAAGCCTCTGCCTGTAGCACTAGCATCCTTTATGAGCACCAGTTCAAGCCCCAGATGCTCTATTTCTGATCTATCTTCCTGCTGATTGCCTGGAAATGCAAAATATGGCGCAGTGTTTGGGTTCCTGCTTCTCACATGGGAGACCCAGAAGAAGCTCCTGGATCCTGATTTTGGATTGGCCCAGCTCTAGTCATTGTGAACTCTCTCTCTCTTCCTTTCCTTCTCTCTCTGTGTAACTCTGACTTTCAAATAACTAAATAAATCTTTTTGTAAAAAAAAGACATATAAAAACTTCTTCCTACTTTTACTTGGTAAGATGTCAACTCTCTTAATGATTCAGTCACAACTGAATGATTCAGAGTGGATGGAAGGCCTCTTGCTGTCTCTCCTCCTCTGTAACTCTGTCTCTTAAATAAATAAATAAAGTCTTTTTTTAAAAAAGAAGGAATCCTTTAAAAAAAAAGACTGATGGATTTTTTCTTTCCTGCCAGCATGTGGAGTTCTCCAAGAAAGAAGACTTTAATATATTCATTTTGCACACTGGTTCCATGGTCCAGGATGATAACAAAGGAGGCCCCAATCAATACTTGTTGCATGAGGAAAGCACACATAGGTGATCAGATATCAGCCACCTCAATGTTTGGAGACACACGGGGTAGGGGAGCTGACTAACTGTGCACTTATGTGTCTTAAGAAAAAGAAACAGCAAGAATTAGAAACATTCTCAGTACTTCCAAAGGAAGAAATGAGCAGTCAGTGCATGTGTATCCACCTCCACTTCCTTTTCCATTGGTGATGTTTATCACCTTCCCCCATCCCTCACTGACAGTGATAGTGAGAGAGGCAGCCTAACAGCTTGACACAGTTCCTCCATTCCCACACAATATGGGGAGCTTGGGACATAGCTTTCCTTTCCAAATCAAACAACATAAAAGATCTGTTTTCTAATAAAACTTCTTCCCACCTAAACACGCAGCCTTTCTTTTCCAGGCAAGGAGTTCTGCTAGGCTGGGGAATGACAATAAAACCATAGATGAGGATGTCTAAACAGGAGGCACATATTCTGAGTTATGAAACCATGCATTATAAGTGAGCTTCCCAAAATTAAGGAGGAAAAAGAACAAAGAGAGATAGTGGTCAAGCAATGAATTATTCCTCAAACAAAAATGTTTTGGACACCATGTATAAGTCAAAGAATGTTTATGATGAAGAAGTGAACAAGCCAGAAACAGGTCTTGCTTCCCTGTGGTTTATATGCTGACACAGGAAACAAACATTAAGCAAAGAATGTAAGTGTGTTGAAGTGTTTTTTTTTTTTTTGACAGGCAGAGTGGACAGTGAGAGAGAGAGAGAGAGAGACAGAGAGAAAGGTCTTCCTTTACCATTGGTTCACCCTCCAATGGCCACTGTGGCCAGCGTGCTGTGACTGGCACACCATGCTGATCCAAAGCCAGGAGCCAGATGCTTCCTCCTGGTCTCCCATGCAGGTGCAGGGCCCAAGGACTTGGGCCATTCTCCACTGCACTCCTGGGCCACAGCAGAGAGCTGGCCTGGAAGAGGGGCAACCGGGACAGAATCCAGTGCCCCAACCGGGACTAGAACCTGGTGTGCTGGTGCTGCAGGCAGAGGATTAGCCTATTGAGCTGTGGCACTGGCCATGTGTTGAAATTTAAAAAAGAAAAATGTGAAATGCACTGAGAACCTATCTTGGGGATACTAATAACAGGGGGGCTCTTACTAATTTTGAGGAAGGCAGTAATGAAATCTCACATGTGGGAGACTTGTGGCATCAACCAGGCCAAGACTGGTGGGAAGAGCATGTGAAATTAACACAAAGAACACTGCTGTTAAAACATTTAAGACTGCATGATGTCCAGTGCATAAAGAACACTGGGGATGATTGAGATAGAAGAGAGAGGGAGGCTGGGACTAAAGAACCAAAGTGACTCCATTTTTAAACAATAATAATAAAAAAAAACCAGCTTCCGTTTCCCATAGCAGACCCGGGTCCTTGTAAAAGGAGGCATTCAGGCATTCTGGAGATATCAAAGCTTACCAGGGACAGCTAGCTTGGTAGACCAAGGGCAGCACAGCAGAGATCTCTCAACAAAGTAACTCCCTGTACCCAAAGCTTCCATGCTGTATGTAACTCTTTTTTCCTGCTAATGTAGCCCCTTTTTCCCTTTAAAAACTCTCCCAAAGACCGGGGCCTCACTCCTTCCTCCACTGTGCTGGTTGGTTGGATGGGGTCCCTGTTGCGGCTTGTACTCCCGAATAAACCTTGCTTTTGCAGTTTGGTGTGAGCGACTCTCTGGGGGGTCTCTGTGGGGATCTAACGATCTGGGCACAACAGGACCAGGTCATTCACATGAACAAATCTTCTGTCTACTGGTTCACTCCCCAAATGGATGCAGCAGCTGGAACTGAGCCAGTCTAAAGTTAGGAGCCAGGAATCTCTTTCAGGTCTCCCACAAGGGTGCACATGCCAAAGTACTGAGGCCATCCTTTGTTGTTTCCTTGGTGTATGAGCAGAGAACCAGATCAGAAGTGGTGCAGCCAGGACTCAAATGAGCACTAATGTGGGATGACAGCACTGCAGGCTTTACCCACTATGCCACAGTGCCAGATCCTGAAGTAAAAATCTTGCCAACCAACTATACTCTATCCAGTAAAACTGTATTCAGAAATTAATGAAAATCAGAGTTTCCAAGACAGGCAAAAAACTAAGAAAATTAATCACCAAAAGACCATACTTACAAAAGATGCTTAAGAAAGTCCTATATAATGAAGTGAAAGAAAGTGAACTATTATTACAAAAACATGTAAACACCACTAGAAGAATAGATACACAAAAGAGAAATAGAAATGAATCTAAATGTATGAATTCAGTAAACCACCAGCCCCTCAAAATGGACATCAAAAGACAAAGAGCAGAACAAAGGTTTTTCAAAACAAACAAAATAAAAATTTTAAGACAAGACTAAGTCTTCATTTATTAATATTAATCTTGAATGTAAATGGACTACATTTCTAAATTAGAAGACATGGAATAGTTGGATGGATAGAAACCAAAACCCAATGATATACTGCCTAAAATAAAGCCACTTTATCAATATAGACACACAAATTGAACCAGCATTCTGATATGAGATGGGGGTGTACTAAGACTTCGCTTTACTTGTTACATCACAACACTTTCTCCTATAAAACTATTTGGGGTGCCAGCACTGTGGATTAAGTTACTACCTGCAATGCCAGCATCCTAAATAGGCATTTGTTGTTGGACCCTGCCACCCATATCAGAAACCTGAGTGAAGCTCCCGGTTCCTGGGTTTCACTTGGCCCACGGCTGGCTGTTGCAGCCATCTGGGTAGTGAACTAGTGAGTAGAATATTCTCTCTCTCTCTCTCTCTCCTCTGATTTCCCAATAAGGCAATAAATGTTTTTAAAAACTATCCTAATAAGCTGAAAGGGGAAAGAAACTGTTCAAACTCATTTTGCAAGGCTAGAATTATCCTGACACCACAGCTAGGGAAGGCCAGAGCAAAAACAGCAAAAGAAAAATATAGACCAATATTTCTGATCAATGTGAATTCAAGACTTCTCAACAAAATACTAACCAATAGAATCCTACTACACATCAAAAATTTCACTCAACATGATCAAGTAGGATTGCTTTTCTAAAGGAGAGTTACCTGTATTTTTTTTTTGACAAAGATGAAAAATAAGCAGAGAAGACAAGGATGACTCCAAGGTTTGGGGCATGAGCAACTGGGAGGGTGAGGCTGTCACTGAATAAGGAGGAAGGAAGCATTTGAAAGAAACAAATTGCAGAGAAGTATCAGGGTTTCACTTTGAACATGGTCAGTGTGAGGTACCTGGGGGACGGCTCCATGATAATCCTGAGACACTAACTTATATTCATGTCTGTAGCTCAGTGGGCAAGAGTAGACTGCAGAAATAAATGTGAGGCTCATAGCCTGTAGATGGTAAGTGAAACCTTGAGGCATGGAGAAGCCAAGAACAAAGAACAGAAGCAAAGCAGACCAAAGACAAGGCCCTGGGCTCTCCAACACTAAGAAATAGAACAGAAAGAGGGAAGAATCAAAAAATCCCTAGTTGGAGCAAAAAAAATCAAAAATCAAAAAATCCCTAGTTGTTACTGGATGAAAGCAAGGTGTTGCATGGAAGCCCAGAGAAGAAATCCCCCAAGAATAAAGGAGTGGTATGCTGTGCCCTGTGCTGCTGGATGACAGAGTGGGACATGATGTAAGAGATGACCCTGTGCTAGCACTGAGAAAGCATGGGTGCATTCTCACAGAAGTACTTGGAACCTCTAAGTCTTGGTTTAAAGACTACAAGCAAAAATCGAACTTAAAACACCAGAAGAGTCAATTTTTAAAAAGGGAAAATATTTTTAAAACCATAAATCAATGAAAATGAAAATGTGTCTACAGCCCTATAACAGACAGTTCCAAATGTGACTTCTATAAGTGTCAATAAATTAATAAATAAACTTCTGGCAAGACTGAACAAGAAAAACAAAACACATGCGATGTGATTTGAGTGGAGAAAGTGGATGTCACCCAAGTTTCAAAAACTTAAAGACTGTAAGATATTATGTCACACATAACTTTGGTTCAATAACATTTTTGGTGATTAAATGGATTTATTTTTGGAAATTACATATTACCATAATCAATTTTATGAAAAAGAACAAAAGGATATATCAACAATTATTATACAGTTTGAAAAATTTTTGAAATATGTATAATGACAAATTAAAAACAAAATGTGTACAATGTTTAAGCCCAGATGGTACTACTATTGTTGAACAGCGAATGCTGAGTGTCCTGTGTTTAACCTGGGAGGCCACCAGAGGGCACACAAACACATCTTTTTTGAAGAAAAGAAAGAAGGAAGGAAGGAAGGAAGGAAGGAAGGAAGGAAGGAAGGAAAGAAAGAAAGAAAGAAAGAAAGAAAGAAAGAAAGAAAGAAAGAAAGAAAGAAAGAAAGAAAGAAAGAAGTGAATTAAGACTGAAAGAACATGTAATTCCTGTTACTTGCTTAAAAAAAAAAAGAGAGAGGCCAGAATAATTTTGATAATGATGATTAATGAAAATAGAATGAAAAAGAGAACCATATGGTCACTTATGAATAAAGTTTAAGTCTGCTGTCATAGCCTATGGGTGAATGCATCCGATTTCATCTGAAAAAAGTTTAAATCTTAGAAAAATGAACTTAGCAGATTATTAAGTTAATGATGCATTATGAAAAAGTAATTTTCAAACCAGGAATAAAAATGTGATAAAACATTAATAACCATCCTGGTGGCAAGGGAAGTGCTAGGCACACATTTTGCAGTGGTGAGTAAAGAGCCTTTCTTCATTAGCCTCCCTGCAGAGGGAGGATTCTTCAAAGTACTCAGCAGAGGAAGGCCTTGCAATAGAAAAATATAATTCAAAATATTCACTGTTTCCTCCCCAACACAGTATGTGTTCACTGATGTGTTCACTGATGTAAAATATACACAGTGATCTCTAATTAGAATTAATATACACAGAGAAGCTCCTGGGACTAATATAACGTGTTCTCAACTGTCTCTAATATGAATATGATGTCCATGCCATAGTCCCTAGGATGAATCTCATATATACATGGCAGTCTCTTCTATGAACATGATGTCCACACTATATTCTCTGGTACTAGCAGAATGTTCTAAAATAGATGACACAGGGCTGAAGATCAGTTAAAGAACTACACTAGTGAATCTTCACACTTGTCAGAAGGCTGTAGTAATGAAGACAGTGTGATGTTGGGGAAGAAATACATGAGTGGATTAATGAAACAGAATAAATGGAATGAAAATACAGCATGTAAATTTAGTTAACTAATTTTGTCAATGGAACTAAGCCAATTCAACACAGAACATTCTGTTCCACAGATGTCAACTGAATAATTATGAGGAAAAATTAACCACATGCAAATCACATGAGAAAAAATCAACACAGACACAAATCTTATAGCTAGCCCAAAAATCCACTCACAATGGTCTATAAACTTAAAGTGTGAAAATTGTAAAAATTATAGAATAAAATCTATATGCTCTGTCACTTGCTGGGGAGGTTTTTAATGTATCTATTTTGCTGGAGAAGTTTTTAAATTATCTATTTATTTGTGAGTAGGGGAGGTAGAGACAGACAGAGCTCCCATCCACCAATTTATTCTGCAAATTCACAATATATCTGGGATTGGAATGGGCCAAAATAAGGATCTGGAAACTCAATACAGGTCTTTCACTTGAATGACAGAGACCCAACCCCTTGAACTATATCTGTTGCCTCCCAGGGTGTGCACCAGCAGGAAACCAAAATAAATAGGGACCAGAACTAGGACCTAAACCCAGTTTCTACAACATGGGATATGGGCATTCCAACATGATGTTCCAACTTCCAGGCCAGTCTATGGAAAAAAAATGTAAAATTGCCTGATCATGATAGAAAACTGTCAATTGTACAAAAAGTTAAGCATAGAAGTGCCATATGGGAACCAGTGTTGTATCATAGTATGTTAAGCCAACTTCTACAATGCCAGGATCTCATATGTGCATCCTCGCTGCTCCACTTCCACTGCCTGCATCCTAATGCACCTAAAAATGCGGCAGAATATGGCCCAAATTTGGCCCCTGCCATCCTTGTGGGAGATCTGGATGGGGTTCCAGGCTCCTGGCTTCTTCCTGTTACAGCCCCTGCTATTGCAACCATTTGGGGGGGGGGGTGAGCTAGTATGTCTGTGTGTCTGTGTCTGTGTCTGTGTGTGTGTGTGTCTTCCTCTCTGCAGCTCTTTCAAAGAAATATAATAAATCTTATTTATAAGAAAGTTACCATGTGATCCATCCATTTTTCTCTTAGATACAAATAAAAAAGGGGTGAAAACAAGTATTCAAACAGAAACTAGTACACTAGTGTTTACTTGCTCCCTTGCTCTCTTGGTTAACCCTAGGTATCATGGATAGTGTTTCTCTTGGTGCTGCATCACCATATCCCTTACTGTATAAGCCCCTGGGAGCTGAAGGTCACATGCTTATCCAGGCAACCCTGGACAATCAGGGTAGTACTATCTGAACTGGCACTCTGCATGTTCATATCTCACCAGAGGGACCTCTGGTAAATGTAGTCTTTGAGTTGCAAAGAAGAGTTTAACCAGACAGCTTCACTGTGTGCAGACACTGCCTGAAATGTCCAACATCATTTGGTTTCATCTACAGAAACTAACCACAGAAGTCCCCCATGTGTTGTTCTTGCTCAGTTTCTATGCCTCTCAAATAAAATAAGAATTTTTTTTAAAGATTTATTTATTTATTTGAAAGTCAGAGTTACATAGAGAGGAGAGGCAGAGAGAGAGAAAGAGAGGTCCTCCATCCGATGGTTCACTCCCCATTTGGTTACAATGGTGGCAACTGCGCCAATCTGAAGCCAGGAGCCAGGATTTTCTTCTGGGTCTCCCACATGGGTGCAGGGGCCCAAGGACTTGGGCCATCTTCCACTGCTTTCCCAGGCCACAACAGAGAGCTGGATCAGAAGTAGAGCAGCTGGGTCTCAAACCAGTGCCCATATGGGATGTCAGTGTTTCAGGCCAGGTTGTTAACCTGTTGTGCCACAGTGCCAGCCCCAAAATAAAAAAAAAATTTAAGGTCCAGCATTGTAGCATAGTGGGTAAAACTGCCTAAAATGCTGGTATCTCCTTTGGGCACTGATTTGGTCTCAGTTGCTCCACTTCTGATTCAGCTCCCTGCTAATGGCCTTGGAAAAGCAGTGGCAGATGGCCCAAGTGTTTGTCCCCCTTCCACCCATGTGAGAAACACAGATGGTGCTGCTGACTCTTGTATTCTGCCTGGCTCAGCACTGACTATTGTGGCCATCTGGGAATATCTCTCTCTCTCCCTCTCCCTCTCCTTCTCTGTCAAAAATAATTTTTTTTTTAAAAAAGAGAGAGAGCACCGAAGATCCCATCCACTGAATCACTGTGTGCCTACAATAGTGAGACCCAAGATCTGGGAACACAATCCAGGTCTCCCACCTTGGTGCCAGGAATGAAATTAATTGAGCCATCACCATTGTGTGTCAGGATATATATAAGCAGGAGCTTGAAAAAGGAACCAGAGCTTGGATTCAAAACCTAGATATAGGACTTGGACACCTTGACTACAGCCCACTCCAACATTGGCATTTTTGAGAGGAACCCTTCTTTTATGTTGTAGAATGTGTCTATATTTCAGTTTTTCAGATATTTCTTCAGAATGGATTCAGTTCATATATGTTTAGCAGGAATACTATGGCCATACTTGTGTGCACTTTCTGTGCAACCCACTAGATGGAAATGGAATGTTACTACATCACTGATGATATTTACTATTTATTCAGTTAGAGTTAGGGTGAGGGGTGGGGAAAGAATCATGGTTAGAGTTTATTGTCACCGTTGGGTCTTAGCTACTGTGTTAGACATATGGTGGCACTACAAAAAGTTCATGGAAGGTGGAATTAAAAGATAAGTTGATTTTTGTACCAAAATTTTTAGAATACACCCGTAGTCTTTTCAGAATGCTCGTGTTCCATGAATTCTAGATCCTTGTGTATGCAAATTAGGAGTTGTCATCTTCATTCTGGGGGACCTTCTATTCCAAGAACGAGATTTATTTATTTATATCTTCTTTAAATTTTATTATTTTTGAGATAACATTTTAATTTACACTATAGTTGAAGACTAAGTACTCCACTAAACAAAGAATTCAACAAATAAAAATTTAAATGATCATATTTTATCAGGAAAATAGTTGATGTTTATAAATAATATTCGAATAAAAGATGCTCAAGTTTACTCATGTAAAATAAATTTTAAAATAGTCACAAAATCATTAAAACTATAGTAATATATAACAATAATATATACTCTAATAGTATATGATTATTATTAATTTGATTTTTTTAAATTTTTGACAGGCAGAGTGGACAGTGAGAGAGAGACACACAGAGAAAGGTCTTCCTTTTGCCATTGGTTCACCCTCCAATGGCCGCTTCGGCTAGCGCGCTGCAGCCGGCGCACCGCACTGATCCGAAGCCAGAAGCCAGGTGCTTCTCCTGGTTTCCCATGGGGTGCAGGGCCCAAGCACTTGGGCCATCCTCCACTGCACTCCCTGGCCACAGCAGAGAGCTGGCCTGGAAGAGGGGCAACTGGGACAGAATCCGGTGCCCCGACTGGGACTAGAACCCAGTGTGCCAGCACCGCAAGGTGGAGGATTAGCTTAGTGAGCCGCGGAGCCAGCTTTTATCAAGCTTTTAATAAATCAAATTAAGGCCAGCGCTATAAACATGGTTATGTAGATATCTCTTTAATACAGTGTGTTTGTGTCTTTTGGGTATATAGTGGGTAGTGGGATAACTGAATCATATAGTGAATCTATTTCCAGTTTTTTACAGAATTCTCCGTATTATTTTCCACAGTTACTGCATTAGTTAACATACCCATCTACAATGTTTAAGAGTTTCCTTTTCTTCACTTCTTCAACATCATTTATCTCTCACTGCCTTTTAGATAATAGCCATTCTAATATGGCTATTACTTGCATTTTGGCTTTGACTTGCATTTTCTTGATGCCTAGAAATATTGAGCACCATTTTCATATATTGGCTAGTTATTTATATTTCTTCCTTTTTGAGAACTGTCTGTTGATATCCTTTGTCCATTTCCTAACTGGATTAGTTGTGTTTTTTGTTTGTTTGTTTGTTTGTTTAGCTTTATGAGTTGCTGATGTATTTTGGATATTAACCCTTTGTCAAATAAATATATTGCTAATATTTTTTCATTCTGCAGGTGGTACCTTCATCTTATTTATTGTTTCCATTGTGGTGCAAAAGATTCTGAGTTTGATATAATCCCATTTTTTCTGGTTTTGATTTTTTTTTGCCTGTACTTTGGGGGGTTTTTCAAGAAGTCATTGCCTATACCAATGTCTTGAAGTGTTTCCTCCACATTTTTTCCAATAACTTCATAATTTTAGGTCTTAAGTTTAGGTCTTTGATCCATCTTGAATTATTTTTTATATGGTGACAGGGATCTAATTTCATTCTTCCACACATACACATCCAATTTTGCCAGCACCATTTACTGAAAAGATTATCATTTCTGTAACACATGGTCTGGGCACTTTTGTCAAAAATTGGTTGGTTGTAAGTACATGGATTAATTATGACCTCTATATTCAGTTCCATTGAACTGTGTATTGGTTATTAAATCTTTTTAATCAATATAGTATGGTTTTCCACATATAAGTCTTATGTTTTTTTGAGAGATTTATACCAAGTGTTTCATTATTTGAGCAGTTGTTCATGATATTGCATCTTTAGTTCAGTAAGAAAGTTGATTTAATTTTTTATTTATCTGAAAGGCAGTGATATAGAAACAAGGAGATCTTCTATCTGCTAGTTTGCTCCACCAAATGCCTACAATAGCTGAAGCTGAGGCAAGCAAAATTCAGGAGTCAGGCAATTAATCCAGGCCTCCTATGGTAGTGAGAGGGACCTAAATAATCAAGCTATCATCTACTTCTTCCAAGGCTGCACATTAGATGGAAGCTAGAATCTGAAACAGAGCTCAGCTTTAACCTAGACATTCTAATATGGGATTTGGACATCCAAAACAATGCGTTATGTGCTGCTTTAGACATCAACCCCAGGAAAGTTGATTTTTGTATCTTTGTCTTGCATCCTTTAACCTTTCTGGATTTATTTGGTACTCTGAGGAGATATTAAACAATGAGTTTCTTAGAATTTTCTACCTAAACAGGCCAAAGTTGGACATCAGCTTCATTTCTTAATTTCTATTCAAATTCTTATATTTTTATTTTCCTGTAACATTGGCTAGAACTTCCAAGAATATGTTAAATAAGGGTGGAAAAGATATACATCCTTGCCTTGGCTCTAATCCTAAGAGAAAACACTCAGAAATTGTTCATCTTTTTAAAAAATTTGTGAATACTAACTGTTAGAATAAAAAAGGGAGAGGACGATCCAACATGGGAAGTGGGATACACAGCATACTCATAGAACAGCAGATGTCCTAATCAGCACTCCGGCCTCAGAATCAGCCCTTAAGGCATTCAGATCTGGCTGAAGAGCCCATGAGAGTATTTTAGGCATGAAAGCCAAGAGACTATGGCAAAAAAAAAAAAAAAACCTTAAATGAAAGATCTCTGCGAGTGAGATTCCAGTGGAAAGAATGGGCCATCAAAGAAGGAGTTACCTTTCTCTGAAGGGAGGAGAGAACTTCCACTTTGACTATGACCTTGTCTAAATAAGATCGAAGTCAGCAAACTCAAGAGGCTTCCATAGCCTTGGCAACTCATGACTAGAGCCTAGGGAGATTTCTGATGCCATAAACAAGAGTTTCAAATTGTTAAGTCAACAACAGGAGTCACTGTGTACTTACTCCTCATGTGGGATTGTCCTTAATGTGTTGTCCAATGTGAATTAATGCTATAACTAGTACTCAAACAATATTTTACACTTTATGTTCTGTGTGGCTGCAAACTGATGAAATTTTTACTTAATATACACTAAATCAATCTTCTGTATATAAAGATAATTGAAAATGATTCGATGTGAATGGAATGGGAGAGGGAGCAGGAGAAGGGAGGGGTGCGGGTGGGAGGGAAGTTATGGGGGAAGCCGTTGTAATCTATAAACTTTACTTTGGAAATTATATTTACTAAATAAAAGTTTAAAAATAAATAAAAATAAAAAATGTGTCTTAGAGTGTAGACTTTTGATGTGTATTTTGAAAACTTGTTATTCCCCAATGTAAGAGATCTTTATATTTGGTTAAGATTTTATGGCATTGGAAGTTTTGTAGGACATTGAAGAAATTCTGTTATTGGTCATGTATCAAGAGCAAAGGAATACTCAGAGACTGAGGCTTTTTTTTTGGACCACGCCATGCAGATCCATATCCTTAGAAATTTGCAGTGGCCTGTTGTCTGCAATATTGTGTAATATGATTGTTGTGACTTGGTGTTTTCCTACCCTCTTGGCCTTCTAGCACACAGCTTTAAGCTTTTCATAGTGTGCAATTTGATGTTGGCTGAGTTGCTATAATTTATGGCCACTGAGTCAACAGGTAAGTGGTTTTGTTTTATGCAACCAATTTTACAGATGCTGGTCTTAAGCTAATAACTATGGTATCTAGGGGACCCTGACTTAAGAATTTGAACTGCTGCTGTTTTATTTTGAATAATAGTAGTATTTGGTAATCTGCAAGGGGTCTCAACAGATAGTGAGATATTAAGGCTTCAGCTTCTTGGTTTTAGGAGGATCAGGGTAAATTATATGCTACTTTTATTACATGACTTTTCAAGTAGGTCCTCAGGCCATGAATTCAAATTCCATTTATGAACTAGTGTAAATGGACCACCACATGCTTTGCGCCTGCACAGACGCTGGGCCAATGGAAGGGTTTCCTTTGGGAGGGATTATCCTACTCAAAAAGATTGAATGTGGACAAAGTCTGTTCAAACACCAGATACATTTTTTAAAAGATTTATTTATTTTACTTGAAAGTCAGTAACACGAAGAGAGAAGGAAAGGCAGAGAGAGAGAGGGAGAGAGGTCTTCCATCCACTGGTTTACTCCCCAACTGGCCACAATGGCCGGAGCTCTGCCAATCTGAAGCCAGGAGCCAAGATCTTCCTCTGGGTCTCCCACATGGGTCAGGGGCCCAAGGACTTGGGCCATCTTGTACAGCTTTCCCAGGCCATAGCAGAGAGATGGATCAGAAGTGCAGCAACTGGGAGCACCTGTATGGGATGCCAGCACTGCAGGCAGTGGATTTATCCATACACCACAGCACCGGCCCCCCAGATACTTTTTTTTTTTTTTTGACAGGCAGAGTGGACAGTGAGAGAGAGAGACAGAGAGAAAGGTCTTCCTTTTGCCGTTGGTTCACCCTCCAATGGCCGCCGCGGCCAGCGCGCTGCGGCCGGCGCACCGTGCTGATCCAATGGCAGGAGCCAGGAGCCAGGTGCTTTTCCTGGTCTCCCATGGGGTGCAGGGCCCAAGCACCTGGGCCATCCTCCACTGCACTCCCTGGCCACAGCAGAGAGCTGGCCTGGAAGAGGGGCAACCGGGACAGAATCCGGCGCCCCTACCGGGACTAGAACCCGGTGTGCCGGCGCCGCTAGGCGGAGGATTAGCCTAGTGAGCCGCGGCGCCGGCCCCCAGATACTTTTTACAACTCCTTCCATGTACTCCTTTCATATCTCTAACCAATTAAGGCTTCATAAACAGCAGTAAGGCAGAAAACAGTGGGGAAATGGGTCAAAGTGCAAGGGAAAAATAAGAAAATATGCTCAGCCTGCCAAAATCATGGCCTTACTTGGTAGGGATGGAAAGAAACCTTTGAGGTAGGTTAATCAGCCAAGTCTTCCTGAAACCACCAGTAATGAGAACTTCAACAGAGATGTGCAGCATACAGCATATCTGAAAGAGAAATAATGCCCAGAGGCTGTAACATCCTAAACCTAAGGAAACTTCCTGTCTAGGGGAAGCCCCACTAGGCTGCTAAGGAGACACTTCATCAAAGGCAGTTTTGCTTTCAGAACTTGAAGGTGGCTCTCTCACTGAGACAGTTGAGGAGATGACAGAGTGGGAGTCTTCCTGGGAAAGCACATGTCACAGGTTTTAGCAATTCCATACAGAGTGACAGTAGCCAGAGTGGCTTAGCTTCTGGGAGACAGTGGAGGCTGCATCACCAGATGGAGGACTGAACTCAGTGCAGCACCAGAATGCCTGGAAGGTGGCATTCAATGGGAAAATTGAAACTAAGAGGCTGTGAAGATACTGAATTGGAAGTACTACTGAGAACTTGATGACTGGAACCTGTTTCCACTGCAAATTTCAGGGAGAAAACACAAGGGATACCTCAGGTAACAGTGACTGAGAAAGGAGGTAAGGGAAGCCCAGCCCCCACCCACTCTGAGCTGGGAGATTTTGTAACTCTCTTTCTTTCAAAGGATTCTTTAAAAAAAAATTATTGTAGGGACTCCAAGATGGTAGAATAGTGACAGGGTGGTCTGCTCTAGACTAGGCGAAAATAGTAAAAAAAAAAAAAAAAAAGCGAGGCCAGCGCTGCAGCTCAATAGGCTAATCCTCTGCCTAGCGGCGCTGGCACATCAGGTTCTAGTCCCTGTTGGGGCACTGGATTCTGTCCCGGTTGCTCCTCTTCCAGGCCAGCTCTCTGCTGTGGCCAGGGAGTGCAGTGGAGGATGGCCCAAGTGCTTGGGCCCTGCACCCACATGGGAGACCAGGAGAAGCACCTGGATCCTGCCTTTGGATCAGTGCCATGTGCCGGCCACAGCATGCTGGCCGCGGCAGCCATTGGAGGGTGAACCAATGGCAAAGGAAGACCTTTCTCTCTGTCTCTCTCTCCCACACTGTCCACTCTGCCTGTAAAAAAAAAGTGGAGAGAGTGCATTCTCAGGGGAAAGTTTCAGGAAAAGCTGCAGTGGAGATTCTGCAGAAGCAGGAGCGATGCCATGTATCTGTGTGGAACGTACAGAATTGCAGCAATGAGAGGACACAATAAAGGACACAGCAGCCCTGAGTTGGAGTAAACATCAGCTTTGAAAAGCAAGATGAGATCACATTGCCGTGGCCCCCGTGCCACTACTGATATAGCTGGAGGGAGAGTCTAGTGAACTACTCTGTCTTTGAGTAGGCAGAGAGCCCCAAAGGGAACAGGGAGCTTGCTCACCCAGAGAAAAAGAAATGGGACATGTCTCTCTCCCTATCCCCTGCCACAAATGGCACCTAACAAATGGCTGTGAGAGGGTGGGAACCATTTTGCACAGAAGTAGGTAGCAACTGCCGCAGGACTTGTGTGCACAATCAGCAACTGGTGGAGATAGTTTCCATTTTGTTAGCAGAGTAATCATCAGCAGCTCTGCTGCACCCTCCTGGCAATGGGCTTGGAAAAGGAGCCATTCTGGCATTAGTACCACCTGCAGACTCTTGTATACACCCAGTATGATTGAGAAATGAGTAGGGTTGCAGCCAGCAGGTACTGTGCATACATGAGATCAAGAGATTTTACCAGGGGGAAAAAAATCTTCATTCCCCACTGATTATGAGTCTGGCTGGGAGGATTGACAGGGGGCTGTCACAAACTGTGAAGTGCCCTTAACCTCTCAAGAAATCACAAGCACCAGGCTACTGGGCTCAATCTGCCTAGGCAGAGCATCCACAGGCAGCAGGCTCTGGGAAACTCTTAGACACTCTGAGGATTGGGCAGGCTAGTGGTGCAGAGTGGACTTTTGACACCTCATGACTGTGGGAGCCCTGAGTGCTGAGACTGTGAAAACACATGACTGCATGAGAGGGCACAGAGTGTAGCTGGGTATTGGGGCAATCATTGTGAGCAGCTCCACATGCTCAGAGCTCCCTGATTGCCTGGGATGGGTCACTGCAGCAGGATTTGGGCTCACACTGAGAACTGCACAGATCCTTTGTATAGTCCATGTGGAATCACAGGTGAGTAAAACAACCACTGAGGGCTAATACCTGGGCACTAACTCTCTGGGAAGAGAGGAAGTGAGGGTGTGATCTAATGAACAGAGGTGACCCTAGCCCCCCTTCTGATAACAAGAGATCTATCATGGCCAGCACTGTGGTGTAGTGGGTAAAGCTGCCACCTGCAATGCCAGCATTCTATATGGGTGCCAGTTAGAGTCCCATCTACTCTACTCCTGATCCAGCTCTCTGTTATGGCCTGGGAAAGCAGTAGAGGATGGCCCAAGTCCTTGGGTCCCTGCACCAATGTGGGAGACCTGGAAGAAGCTCATGGCTTTAGATTGGCACAGCTCCAGCTGTTGTGGCCATCAGGAGAATGAACCAGCAAATGGAAAGATTTATTTCTCTCTCTGCATTTGCCTCTCTGTAACTCTGACTTTCAAGTAAACAAATAAACTCTTTTTTAAAAAAATCCCAAATTAAAAAAAAAAAAAGAGATCTAATGCCCAACTTGGGTGTCACACTCAATGTTGCCTGTTGGCTCCCTGGCCACACCCAGCACACACTTCCTGGGTATAAAATAGCAGATATTCCACTAAGCCACAGAAGCATAGTTCAAAGACAAGATCCATAAAATGAAAAACAAACAAACAAACAAAAAAAAAAAAACAAAACAAGTATCTCCACAAATGCCTAAAAGTAAATGCAGAAACTCAAGAAACAACATTAAGGAAGACAACATGACTCTTCTCCCAAAGGAACACAGCAACACTTCAATATTAGAATGTGAATTTGGCCAGCGCCACAGTTCAATAGGCTAATCCTCTGCCTGTGGTGCTGGCACCCTGGGTTCTAGTCCCCGTTGGGGTGCCAGATTCTGTCTCAGTTGCTCCTCTTCCAGTCCAGCTCTCTGCTGTGGCCCAGGAGTGCAGTGGAGAATGGCCCAAGTCCTTGGGCCCTGCACCCACATGGAGACTGGGAGGAAGCACCTGGCTCCTGGCTTCAGATCAGTGTGGTGTGCCGGCCACAGTGTGCCAGCTGCAGTGGCCATTAGGGGGTGAACCAATGGAAAAAAGGAAGACTTTTCTCTCTGTCTCTCTCTGTCTACTCTGCCTGTCAAAAAAAATGTGAATTTGAAGATAAAATTGATGAAATGCCTGAAATGGAATTCAAAAGATTAATCATAGGATTACTCAGCACCAGTCAGAAGCAAATCCACAAATTAAAGAAAATTACACATGACATGAATGAAAATTTTATCCCATGAAATTGGGATTTTTGGAAGAAATCAAAATGAGATATTAAAAATGAAGAATTCAATAGATCAAATAAAATTATAGTGAAAAGTCTTACCAGTAGATTTTGTGATGCAGCAGAAAGAATATCTGAGCTGGAAGACAAACCTTTGACAATTTTTCAGTCAGACCAAAGGGGAAAAAAAGAGGAAATGAGAAAAATTAACAACATTGGAGATTTATGGGATACTATCAAATGACCAGGCATATGGGTCTTAGGAATTTCTGAAGGTGTGGAACTAGAGAATGGATTAGAAGGCCTATCTAGTGAAATATTTGTAGAAAACTTGCCTGACACCCATGTAGGAGACCTGGATTGAATTTCTTGCTCCTCACTTGGAATCAGCCCACTCTTAGCCATTGTGG
Organism: Oryctolagus cuniculus; assembly: GCF_964237555.1. NCBI lineage: Eukaryota > Metazoa > Chordata > Mammalia > Lagomorpha > Leporidae > Oryctolagus > Oryctolagus cuniculus. The sequence goes on from NW_027208350.1 coordinate 1,084,604, forward strand.
GTATTTGGGAAATAAACCAATGGATGGGGTCTCTTCCTCTCTGTGTATTCTCTCTATGTTCTCAAATAAATACAAATTTTAGAAGGATACACTATGCAAATTCTGATCATAAAAACTCAAATGGATATCTTAGTAAGAGAAAAAACTTCAATGTGAAATACATCAAGTATGTTAAAAGAGAATTTATATTAATAAATGTATCATATATCAGGATGACAAAACAATTATAGATGTTACTGTACCTAAAAATGAAGCCTTAAATGACATGAAACAAAATCCATATAAGTAAATAAGGAAAAAGTAATCCACGGGGCCAGCATTTTGGATGGTGGGTAAAGCTGCCACTTGTGATGCTAGCATCTTATGTGGACACCAGTTTGTATCCCAGCTTCTCCATTTTCAATCCAACTCCCTGATAATGGCCTGGGAAAAGCAACAGAAAATAGTCCAATGGCTTGGGCCTCTACACCCACATGGGATACCTGGATAAAGCTTCTGGTTCCTGGCTATATGTTGGCCTGCCTCAGCCATTGTGCCTATCTGGGGAATGATGAACCACTAAATGAAAGATATCTCTCTCTCTCTCTCTTTCTCTCTCTCTCTCTCTCTTCCCTCCTCTACCTATAAATATTTTTAAATAAATATTTTTAAAAGTCATCAACACTTAATATTAGACAATTAATACTCCTTTAGGAATTGATGAAATGAGTAAAAACTCAGTCAAATCTAAACATTAATTACAATGTATTGATTAAGCTAATATTATAGAGCACTCTTTGGAACCCTCAGCAAGATAGTATATATACTTAACCAAAAATTAAGCATCAAGCATAAAAGCTTAAAATTTTACTAGTGAGTGCAATGAAATTAAGTTATAAGTCAATAAGAAAGAAGAGAAGATTCTTCCAATACTAAAATTCAAGTATTATACTAATCTGCGAGTGATGGAAGAAATTACAAGGTTAGAGGCCAGCGCTGTGTCAGAGTGGGTAAAACCACTGCATGCAGTGCCAGCATCCCATATAGGTGCCAGTTTGAGTCCCAGCTGCTCCACTTCCATTGCAGCTCCCCGCTGTCTGCTATAGCTTGGGAAAGTATTAGAAGATGGCCAAAGTCCTTGGGCCCCTATATCCACTTAGAAGACCCAGAGGAAGCTCCTGGCTTCAGATCGGTGCAGCTCCAGCCATTGCGGCCAATTGGGGAATGAACTAGCAGATGGAAGACCTCTCTCTTTCTCCCTCTCTCTCTCTCTAACTATTCTTCTCTCTTTGTGTAACTCTGATTTCAAATAAATGAATAAAATCTTTTAAAAATTAAAAAAAAGAAATTACACGATTAAATTGGAATTTGTGCTGAACAAAATGTATCATGACAATGATGTTTGTGGTAGATAAGTGGTGGCCAAATTTTTCCCTATTTCACCTGTGAGGTAGCAACTAATGTACTTTGAATGTGGGCTGACATTAGCAATTAGTCCAACACAATTTGACATATTTGGAATGCTATAAAATTCACTAGGGGAAAGGATAGCACCTAACTGGAACCATGCTAAAGTTGACTATCTGTCTTGAGATAAATAATGATCACCTCAAATTCTCTGTTGTGATCTCAAAGTTTAACTTTGAATTTAAAATGTTAAGAAAAAATATAGGGAAAAATTTTTGAGACATTGGGGTTGGCAATCATTCATTTTATAAATATTGATGTATAATCAATCAAAGAAAAATATACAAAGCAAGTACATCAAATTGAAACCATGTACATCAAATTGCATTTTTTTAAAACATTGTATTTCTTTATTTGGAAGGGGGAGAGAGAGAGAGAGAGAGTCCAAATTTCATTTTCACCACTCTGACCTCAGAGTCAGCCCTTAAGGCATTTGGGTGTGGCTGGAAAGCCCATGAGAGCAATGCAGGCATGGAAAGCAAAGACACTGTGGCAAAAATATCCTACATGAAGGATCTCTGGCAAAAAAACAAAACAAACAAACAAACAAACAAACAAAAAACCCTACATGAAAGATCTCTGCGAATGAGATCCCAGTGAAAAAGACAGGTTATCGGCCGGCGCCGCGGCTCACTAGGCTAATCCTCCACCTAGCAGCGCCAGCACACCGGGTTCTAGTCCTGGTTGGGGCACCGGATTCTGTCCCGGTTGCCCCTCTTCCAGGCCAGCTCTCTGCTGTGGCCAGGGAGTGCAGTGGAGGATGGCCCAGGTGCTTGGGCCCTGCACCCCATGGGAGACCAGGAAAAGCACCTGGCTCCTGGCTCCTGCCATCGGATCAGCGCGGTGCGCCGGCCACAGCACGCTGGCCGCAGCAGCCATTGGAGGGTGAACCAATGGCAAAGGAAGACCTTTCTCTCTGTCTCTCTCTCTCACTGTCCACTCTGCCTGTCAAAAAATAAAAAAAAAATTGATGTTGGCTCAGCTCATACTAGCAAAACATTTCAGCACCTGTCAAAAAATAAAAAAAAAAAAAGAAAAAGACAGGTTATCAAAGAAGGAGGTACCTTTCTCTGAAGGGAGGAGAGAACTTCCACTTTGACTACGACCTTGTCTAAATATGATCAGAGTCGGTGAACTCAAAAGGCTTCCATAGCCTTGGTGATTCATGACAAGAGCCTAGGGTGATTGCTGATGCCATAAACAAGAGTGTCAATTTGTTAAGTCAACAACAGGAGTCACTGTGCACTTACTCCTCATGTGGGATCTCTGTCCTTAATGTGCTGTACATTGTGATTTAATGCTATAACCAGTACTCAAACAGTATTTTTCACTTTGTGTTTCTATTTGGGTGCAAACTGTTGAAATATTCACTTAATATATGCTAAACTGATCTGTATATAAAGAGAATTGAAAATGAATCTTGATGTGAATGGAAGGGGGGAGGGAGAGGGAAGGGGGAGGATTGCAGGTGGGAGGGAAGTTATGGGGGGGGAAGCCATTGTAATCCATAAGCTGTACTTTGGAAATTTATATTCATTAAATAAAAGCTAAAAAAAAAAGGAAAAAGGAGAAAGCAACCCCAGCTTTCACAGAAGGATGAAGATAAAAACAATGTGTGGTGTATACAAATGTGTTAGTTTCTTTTCTGCTACAAATAATATAATTTCACAGACTTGGAAAGTTATAAAAAGAGTAGGTTTGTTTTGGCTCACAGTTCTTATTGAAGGGTGAAGGACTGCATTTGATGATGGTCTTATCATTGGCACAGTCCAGAGGCAGCAGGGGCCATCACATAGCAAGAGACAGGGAACATACATGACTCTTGGTCTCTCTAAATCTGTATAAGTCATCAGTATCCAATCATGAGGGACCTACTCTGGTGACTTTATCTAATCCTACTCCATTTCCAAAGGGAATGGCATTTGATGAACACAAAGTTTCACCTGAGAAAGAAAAGAAAACTCTACAGATGGATAGCATTGATAGCTGAACATTAATGCAAAAAATATTAATGCTATTAAAATGTACATTTAGACTGTCCAATGTTTATGTATTTTATTACAATAAAATGTTTTTAAATAAGTATTCACCATAGTCCTAGCCCATAATCATTATTATGGTTGATTTTCCAGCTGTGGGTGTTGAATGTGACAGATGATGAAATGAAAGTGTTCATGCCCAGTGTAGTGCCTACATCCACAAAAGGGGTCTGAGACCCACCTTTGAGGTGTATTCACCAGAGCATAGGACTAGTGACAGATAACAGGGAAAGGAGGAGAAATGGGGCTGTATTACTGTTGTGGCAGCATGAGGAACAGGGTGATCTCAGTTCCTGTTTCACATTGAAGACTTTCCACTGCAGACAGGGACAATGAGCAAAGTGAGATTTGTTGAAGGTGAGAAACCTCCTGCCTCAGCAGTCAGGAGGGAGCCTCTAAGGGAGAAGTTGCCAAAGAAGCTTGTCAGTGTCTGCCCTTTTTAAACATGAAGTGGCTCTCTCTGATTGGCCCCTTTCTGAAAATCAAATCCAGATTTCTGAAAATCAAATGCAATTGAGGAGGAGCAGAATAACAACTAATCAGAAGGTGGGGATTACAATCCTAACTTTGATAAAAACTAATTGCAGGGGGCCAGTCCTGTGGCACAGCGGCTTAACACCCCGGCCTGAAGTGCCGACATCCCATATGGATGCTGATTTGAGATCCAGCTGTTCTACTTCCAATCCAGCTCTCTGCTATGGCCTGGGAAAACAGTGGAAGATGGCCCAAGTCCTTGAGCCCCTGCACCCATGTGGGAGACCCAGAAGAAGCTCCTGCCTCCTGAGTTCAGATTGACACAGCTCCAGCCATTGCAGCCAACTGGGAAGTGAACCATCGGATGGAAGACCTCTCTCTCTCTTTCTCTCTCTCTCTCTCTCTTTCTCTCTCTCTTTTTCTCTCTTTCTCTCTGAGTAGCACTGACTTTCAAATAAATAAATAAATCCTAAAAAACTAATCACAGGCTGGCACCATGGGCCAATAGGCTAATCCTCCACCTGCAGCGCCGGCACACCGGGTTCTAGTCCTGGTCAGAGCGCCAGATTCTGTCCCAGTTGTCCCTCTTCCAGGCCAGCTCTCTGCTGTGGCCCAGGAGTGCAGTGGAGGATGGCCCAAGTGCTTGGGCCCTGCACCCCATGGGAGACCAGGAGAAGCACCTGGCTCCTGGCTTTGGATCAGCGTGGTGCACCGGCCGCAGCACGCCAGCTGTGGCGGCCATTGGAGGGTTAACCAACAGCAAAGGAAGACCTTTCTCTCTGTCTCTCTTTCTCACTGTCCACTCTGCCTGTCAAAAAAAAAAAAAAAAACTAATCATAGATAACTGACCTAACTTCCTTCCAAGCGGCCTAACTGCCAATTAGCCCATCCAGCTCCTCACATCCTCATCTCTTTCCTTCCCTCCTCAGAAAAATGGGACCTAACTGATGAAAGTAGTGTGGGGTGATGACCGTTCTGGCTGCTTCATGCTGAAAGGGGACGTCATTGGGGAATAACAGGAGATCAGTCCTCTGAGGGTCAATCTAGAAGTCCCTAGTATCATGGCCTGAGCCCTTTACTAGTCAGCAGGTTCCATGTTCCATAAAGGAACTCCCATCTGAGAAGAGGACCTAGTCTGGATTTTCTAGGGAAGTTTCCTTAAGATCTCTGGCTGCCTATGTCTGCAAGACTACCTGTTCACAAACTTGCCTGGGACTTTCATTACCTCTCAAAGAAAAGTGGCAGGATTAAGAGAGGAGCATGTCTTGATCCAAACTGCAGGACCCTCTAGTAATAATGTCTGGTATTTCAAGAGTTATCTGCTTTTTTAAAGATTTGTTTATTTTATTTGAAAGGCAGTGTTACAGAGATGCAGAGAGAGAGAGAGAGGTCTTCCATCTGCTGGTTCACTCCTCAGTTGGCTGCAACAGCTGGAACTGAGCCAATCCAAGGCCAGGAGCCAGGAGTTTCCTCCAGGCCTTTCATGTGGGTGCAGTAGCCCAAGGACTTGGGCCATCTTATACTGTTTTCCATAGCAGAGAGCTGGACAGAAAGTGGAGCAGCCAAGACTTGGACCAGTGCCCATATGGGATGCTGGCACTGAAAATGATGATTTTTACCTGCTACACCACAGTGCTGGCTCCGAGATGGTTATCTGTTAACCAGAAGCTTCCTTTTGAGGTCAGCAATCCAGTTACATTATGGGGCATATATTCTATTAAGTCCTGAGCCAGGGTAAGTTTCATGGCTTTAGGAGTCAGGAGGGTGATTGTAGCCACTGCTGAGAGGCAGGTCGGTAATCCCTTGGCCACTAGATCAAGCTCCTCACTAAGATATCCCACAGATTGTTGAGCTGGTTCTCTAATTTGAGTCAATACTCCTAAAGCCATCCTTTTTTTAACCAATTGAAACACTTAGGTCAGGGGCCTCAAGTAGAGCTCATTTAGGCTGAGTGAAGTCTCATTGGTCTTCTGTGTTCCATACTAGAATGAGTTCTGGTCATCTGGGTGTCTTTTGCCAGGATCCATCAGTCATTTCAAGTCATTTCCTAGTCCCTCACAAAGGACAGATCCACATAGTAGAGATTAGAGCAGTCTCAGCTCTAAGCAATTAATACAGCCTTAGTCAGCAAGCCTGGCCCCTGAGTCTTAAGACTGGCAGCTGCACTAACTGATTTTAACTGGCTGACAGGGAACTGGTGTTCTTAAGAGAGAGAGGGTTGCTATGAGGGACAGTGAAGCTCTGTGAAAAACAGAGGCATAAGCAGTCACTTGCTCATCCATCTGGTGCGATGATGTGAGGCTGATCAGAGTTGGATTTGAGTTAAACCTGAGTCATGACATCAAGGTATTGTGGGGGAATGAGGACAAGGGTTATCTCAGCTCTCATCTCATGTCAAAGAATTTGTATGCAAACAGGGACAGTGAGCAAAGTGAGATTTATTGATAGCCAGCACCTCCTGCCTCAGCAGTCAAGGGGCGGGCTCCAAGGGAGGAGATGCCAAAGAAGCTTACCAGTGTCTTCCCTTTATAAACATGAAGTGGCTCTCTCCGATTGGCCTCTTTCTGAAAATCTGACCCAGACTTAACCAATCAGGGGAGGGTCAAAATAACAGCTATATCAGAAGGTGGGTATTACTATCTTGTCTAGCTTTGGTAAAGCTAAGTGCAGTTAATTGGCCTAAGTGCCTTCCAAATAGGCATAACAGCCTTCCAACTAATAATATGTTATAAGCCTGTGTAACTCCTCACATCCTCATCTCTTTCATTGTGACATCCAGAATATTAGCCAGCCAACTGGCAGGAGACAGAACCCATGGTCTTGACTGCACATGTCTGAAGTTTCCAATTCACTGAGATAGGAAATGGGTGGGAGAGCAGGTTTGCATTAAAATACCACTGAATCTTCAGTTCTTACTGAAGCTTAGTAAATTGTCTTCACTAATGTTTTTTCATTGTTGAATGTCCTCGAGACCATTTACACAGCATTACATGGTTGGCTTTATATTTTGTTTTAAAGTAATTTTCAATAGAATGGAGATCTATAGAGCTATTCATTGTCATGCCAGAAGTCTCTCCAAAAATCATTCTATTTTATAGTTAGAATGCTCAATATCCTGTAAATTATGTTTTAATTGCTGTATTTTAATGATACATCAGTTACTAAAAACAATTAAACTCAATCAGTTGTCAGTCTCCTGTGAGTGACTCTTATTATAATTGACGTGGTTTGGAGACCCTCAAGAAGCTAAAGTGACACTTATCATAATTTGACATTTTTATTTTAAATTGTGTAGCAATCATCTTCTAGTTCATTAAATAGAGGAAATTAGGGCACATGCTGAAAATACCTGAGAATAAACTAGAAAACTATTTCATATTATGTAAAAGATGTCAGGAATTTTAAAATCCAGTGATCCATCATGCAGTTAATTTAGCAGATAAGGCAGAGGAGCTAAAAGGAAGGACTAATAAAAAAATTTGCTAAAGTAATATATTTATATTTGCATATAATGCATCCTTCCTATTTGTCATATAATATTAATTGATAGTTTATAGCATCCATGATTTAAAATTTGCTACATCTTTAAGAAATATCCATCATGTACACTGTGTTCCTGTAAGTACATTTTTCTTTGTAAAGATTTATTTATTTACTTGAGAGGCATAGTTGCAGATAGAGAGAGAGAAATACAGAGAGAGAGGTCTTCCTCTGCTGATTCACCCCCCAAATGGCCATAATGGCCAGAGTTGTGCTGACCCAAAGCCAGGAGACAAGAGATAGTTCCGCATCACCCACACAGGTGTAGAAGCCCAAGGACTTGGGCCATCTTCCACTGCTTTCCCAGGTCATCAGCTGGGAACTGGATTGGACGTCAAATAGCTAGGACTCAAACCAGCACCCATATGTGGTACCAGCATTGCAGGCAGATGCTTAACCTACTACACCACAGTTTTGGCCCTCCAGGTGTAGGTTTTTTTAGGGTTCTTATACAATGGTATTTATTTTTTAGGAGTTATAAAAGGTAGATATCATAATGCCCTTACGTAACTGCAGATTTTTAATCATTTCTCTATTTCTCTTCAGTTTTAATGTTTTCTAGTAATCCATCTTATGAGTTACTGTATTGATTTTACCTGTACACTGTGCGGGCCAGCCACACCAATCGAACGGAACCTATGGGAGAGAGGGACCTAAAAGAGGGACAAGGGCAAAGAGAATGGAGCCAACACAACAAGGCAGATCAAGGCTCATTTATTCCAATATCTCAGTGGTATTTATACATAACCAGCACAAAGAAGCACAAAGGATTACAACATATATAAGCAACTTATCAGGGCTCTGGTAACACAGATAATTTTAACAGAGTGTTCTTGATTAACATCCTCCTTCGGGATGGGAGCCAAGAGTGGCCTTGATTTGTCCAAAGGCTGCCTATATCTCCCCCTTTTTGATTTTATTGAGAATGGCCTCTGTCTTAGGTTGCCCTCAGTCATCTCTGTCCTTACCCATCATTGGTAACTCTGGCAGCTTGGCCTAGAGCCCTGCCTTAGGTTGGTACAGGATGCTGAGTTTCTTACCCATCTTTGAGGACCATTCCAGTTTAACATGAGGTGAGAGATGAAATATACAGCCAAATATCAATTATTTTTATTATAAAAGAGGTTTTGTACAAAGCTTTAAATGATGAACCTCAGTTCATACAGATTGTAGCAAAGTTAGCATAAATTGCAGAACACATGGAAAACATCCCATACAAAATAGGAAAAGCAGTTGCAGTCCAGCCAACATTAATAACCAATGAATCCATTGAAACCCTCCAAATGTTAGGGGGTTAGTAATAAACATGTGTTGCATTTCATTTTTGAGTTTATCAATAACAGACTCTATATATGGCATATTGTTAGTAATGTTAAAACAACATCCCCCAGGCACAGATTCACAGCTTATATGATCTTTTAACAGCAAGTAATCAATAGCTGCTCAGTTTAAGAGTACTCCTGAGTGAACTTGATCCAATTCTTCAGCTATATTGGATAGTGCAGTAGCAGTAAGATTGATTGTTTTGGTCACCAGACATGTAAGCCTTTGTAGTCCACGATTATTTCCATAAACCAATCCAGGAACTCCCACTAGCTATATAGCTATGGTAAAGGCAGGTCTCCAGTTAAGATGACAGTATCATCACAGTTCTCAGGTAATGAGTGTCGCTGTCATGTCTTTGGAAATACAGATGTTAGCACTGGGGCCACACAGCCCAACAAGCAGTTGTGAAAATCATCAGGGGCTAACGATGTAAAAGCAAATTGGTTGCATAAAAATACCCATCCTTTAGGAGCCCATGTCCCATACTACTACCAGATCAGGTCTATTCCATTGATTGGTGATAGGATCCCTCCATTTTACCATTGCTCTTTTCGTAGCTGTTTGTGGATGCCAGTGTCGATCAGCTGCAGAATAACCATCTTTATCCAATGTGAGAAAATTTAAAATGAATAAAGCATGTGAGAACCATTTGTTAGGAGAATGGGCAGAAACCCCAAACTCCCCCTTTTTTATTTTATTGGCACCCAACATGGGGCAAAAATATAAGCAGGTCCATTATCCATTTTGATTTGTTTTGGAGTTCCTAGGGAAGTAAAAACTTGCAAGCAATGAGCAATAACATGTTTTGTAACTTCACCTGTATGTAAGGAAGCAAAATTAATCCAGAACAGGTATTCATAGACACATGTATATATTTTTGTTTACTGAATTCCAGGAAGTGGGTGATATTCATTTGCCATAGTTGATTGGGGAATAAACTGCAAGGATTAATTCCATAATGAGGTACTGGTAACTGAATAGAGCAAGTAGAGCAGGATTTTACAATTTGTTGAGCTTGTTCTCTAGTAATTTTATGTTTTAAATGTAGTGTATGAGTATTTAAATGATGTGAATCATGATCTTTTGTTGCTGTTTCAATAGAATATACACACAGAGCAGAATCTGCCAAATGATTACCTTCTACCAAAGGTCCAGGAAGATTGGAATGTGCTCCAATATGAACGATAAAGAAAGGGCAGGTATGCTGTCAAATGACAGTGCAAATGTGAGAAAACAAAGGAGAAGTAGCAGAGGATTTAGGAAAGAATGAACAAGTTTCTAATGAGGCACCAATAGGAACACATATTTACTATCAGTGTATGTGTTAATCGCTACATCCAAAGTAGACTGCAATGCAAGACAGCAGCTAATTCAACTAGCTGTGGAGATGAAAAAGGGGTATTAATAACTACAGTAGCCATCATGAACTACAGAAGCTTGACCAGTGTTAAAACCATCAGTAAATATCAAGGCAGCATTTTTTAAGGGTTGAAAGTTTGTATTTTGTGGGAATACACAGGGATGTTGTCATAAAAATTGTATTATTTTATCTGCTGGATAGTTATTATGAACTTGTCCTGAAAAAGAAGCTAATGCAAGAGGCCAGTCTTCAGTAAAAGACAGGAGCCATATTAGCTGTTCGTTAGTATATGGTTGACATATACATGTCATCTCTATTCCAAATATCTTTCTACATTCTAGTCTCCCTTTAGCTATAATCTCAGCTATTGCATTGTAATATGGTACAACATTCTTTTTAGGAGTAGCCTATAATATATCCAAAGTAAAGGAGCCTTTTGCTGCAACAGAGCAGTGGGTAAATAATCTGTAATCAAAATAATAAGAATTAAAGGTTGATTATAATCAATATAAAAAACAAAGCTCTGAGATAAGGCTTGTTGTGCCTTTTCCAAGGCCAGCCATGCTGCGCGAGTAAGCACTCATTGAGAGGTAGAGGAACTATCTCCCTTTAGGATATCAAACAAAGGTTTAAGGCCTCCTGTTGTGAGGTGGCTTTCTGTGGAAGTATTTTTTCGTGGGTACACTTGGAAGACTAGATATTGATAAGGATATTGAAGTTGCATTTTCTCAGGGACATGATAAGACCAAAAGCAGATAACTGCTCTTTCATTACCATCAGACATTGCATCACCAAAAATACCTCGGGTCCAGCTATCAAAATATCATCCATACAGTGTATAATATATAAATTGCTATATATTTTGTGAATTTTTTGAAGGCAACATCAACGAATTGTTGGCACAAAGTAGGGCTATTAGCCATTCCTTGAGGTAAGACCCTCCATTGGTATCTTTTCATAGGTTCTTTAAAATTTACTGATGGAACAGTGAAAGCAAATTGGGGCCAATCTTCTGGATATAAAGGGATAGTATAAAAACAGTCTTTTGAATCTATTATTGCAAAATAAGAGGTTTTTTTTTTTTTTTTTT